>NC_142009.1:335195110-335260110 GCF_049901735.1 Notechis scutatus | reverse complement strand
GATGTCTGGGGTTTTCTCGAAAGACAGATCCTCTGCTTGGGTGGGAAAACGGGGGAGAAAGAGGAGGAGGAGGAGGAGGAGGAGGAGGAGGAGGAGGAGGAGGAGGAGGAGGAGGAGGAGGAGGAGGAGGAGGAGGAGGAGGAGGAGGAGGAGGAGGAGAAAAAGGACTGTGGGGTCCTTGGTGCTGTCTGAGCTTGCTTTTTTTTCTTGCAGACGTCTCGCGTCCCAACTGGGTAACATCATCAGTGCTAAAAGGGAGTGGGGATGGCTGGGGAATTCTGGGAGTTGAAGTCCACAAGATCTTAAAAGTGACCAAGCCTGAGAAACACTGATCTAATTGGAAATGCTGTATGTAAATAAGTTACTCCAGGGTTTTACTCGCTTGATTAAAATCAGAAGAAAAAGCACAGGGGAAAAAATTAGGAATGATTTCCTGATCATTCTAAGATCTTCCCAAAAAATTTCTCAGCACCATTCTCTCTCTCTCACTCTCGTCTCTCTCTCTCTCTTTCTTTCTCTCCCTTCCCCTCCTGCTCCCTCACTCCCTCCCTCTCTGCAATTTTCTTTAAAAAGTTTTCTTAAATTCTTTAGTTTCATTTTGCTACAGATGGCACGATACAAAAGCTAATTTTTCCTTCCCTTCATCTACAAAGATGCTAGGGATACATGCCCGAAGCATGAGGACTAGAAGATTGTGTGTTTATTTTTAACAGAGGTTTCCTTGAAAGTGGATTTTACGCTCCAGCTCCTTCCTGGCTATTTTTGTCTAGAGCAAGAGTGTTCAACTTCAGAGTCTGCTGCTAAGTGTCTAGTCCTCAGGAGCCGTTTTCCAGGCAAACCCTTTTGCCTTTAAGCTAGGCAGTTTTAATCTCTGATCTGCTGCCTGCCCCCACCCAAAATGCTAGATGCTCTCGAACAGGGGTGCCCAACTTGGTCACTTTAAGATTCGTTGACATCAACTCCCAGAATTCCCCAACCCAGTCATGCAAATTAGCCATGCTGGCTGGGGAATTCTGGGAGTTGAAGTCCACAAGGGTCTTAAAATGACCACGTTGGACGCCCCTGTTCGAGAGCATCTAGCATTTGGGGTGACGAGGCAGCAGACCAGAGATTAGAACGGATCCTAGCTTAAAGGCAAACCAGTTTCCCTGGAAGAGAGCTCATGAGGACTAGAAACTTAAGCAGCATTCACAAATCAAAAAGACCCAGGGGTTATTTGAATCGGACAGGCTAGTTTTAACCCTGGCTTTCCCCCCCAAATCTCAGCATTTTATTTTATTTTATTTATTTTTCAGATGGCACCCATTGTAGTTCCCTCACCAACTCACCAGCAAAAGCGCGTGAAATGTGGTTCTTCTTCCACTCCCAGGGCTGGTCGTATTCATCGGCTGGCCGCTCATCCTCCTGGGGCAGCCGGCTCTTGGGGGGCTTCTCCGTGGGCCCGGCCTCGGGGTCTGTCTCGGCCTCCTTCTCCTCGTAGGGGGTGTCGTAAAGCTGCAGGCCGATCCGGGATTTCTTCACCCGCTGTTCATCCCGTTCACTTTTGCGCTGGAGGTCTGTGAACCGTGAGGGAAAAAATAAATGCTGTTTCATTCAGGAAAGAAGGTCCCCGCCTCACAACCATTTGTTTAGCGACCGTGTCAACTAAAAAAATACTCCTTTGGTCTTTTTAATTGCCAGCAGAAAGGGAGTGGGGGCGAGGGGGAAAGCTGTTGGGCTCCAAGTTCACTCAGAGCCCATCAGCTCCAAATATGCCTCACATCAAGTCAGCTGGCCATGTCACCTTATCTCTGCTGCAGCCAGATCTGTATTTCTGCTTGTGTGCTGGCCGATGGCTTTGAAATGACTCAGAAGAGCTGAGGATGGATTCTGCAACAACTGCGGGGATGGAGGATGGATTCTGAAACAACTGCGGGGATGCTGGAAATGGCTCTTTTCGTGTATTGATGTGGTGCATATTGTTAAAGAGGGTAGAGGCACATATAGGTGGTAATTAAGCCTTAGGTTAAAACATGGTGAAGCTGAGCTAATGAATAAACCACCATTGCACTACAAAGGAGCTGGAGTTTGTATTCATTTCAGGACAAATCTTCAATACGCAAGGACTGGCTGAGAGAAGGTTAGAGTTTACAAACATATTATATATTTTGTTCTATAAACTTGTTGGTGGGAGAGCAATATGGCGGAAGGAATAGGCCATGTTCTGCCCACTGAGGTGACAGAGGAACAGGGGGATGTGGTTGAGAGAGATAGTTTGGAAACAGAAACCCCTGTGCAACTGGTTGTACGTCCAAAGTCACGGAAGTCTGTAAGGCTGAGTGAACTCAGAGCCCGACAAAAGCAGTGCATTCCTTAAATGCTTCAGATAATCCCCTTGGCAGCCGAAGCTGTTGGCACGCAAGATTATTACTGGAGAGCATGATTGATGACTGTGGGCTATGGATGTGTCCCATTGGAGAATATGAATTATAATTTACTCAGGAGATGGGGGAAAACCAGGATCAAGGGTGAAGGAATTATGTGCCTCAGAGTCGGCTACGCCCAGGCAGTGCCGGATATGTTAACTCCCAATAAATCCTTTGGAAGTTTTGGAAGTTTGGCTCGAGACTCATGATTTAATTGGGGTAACTGCTGTAATCCTGACAGATAGATATCAAACAAACAAACAAACATCCCTGCATTTGTCAAGCGAATTTAGGCTGTGCTGGATTCAGTGCCTGTGCTATAGTTGTTTTAAGTTATTGTTATTTTCCCATAAGACGTGAGGACTAGTTTGGTCTGTGGTTAAGGTGCTGGTCTCGGAACTGAGAAATGGTGAATTCCAGTTTCCGTGTTAGGCATGGAAGCCAACTGGGTGACTTTGGGCCAGTCACCTGGGGATTGGGAGTTCTAGTCCTGTCGTAGGCAGGAAAGCTGGGTGGATGACTTTGGGCCAATTACCAGGAGATGGTGAGTTCTAGTTTCCATGTTAGGCATGAAAGCCAGATGAGTGACTTTGGGCCAATCACCAGGAGACAGTGAGGTCTAGTCCCGCCTTAGGCATGAAAGCCAGATGAGTGACTTTGGGCCAATCACCAGGAGATGGTGAGTTCTAGTCCCGCCTTAGGCATGAAAGCCAGATGAGTGACTTTGGGCCAATCACCAGGAGACGGTGAGGTCTAGTCCTGCCTTAGACATGAAATTAGGCTGGGTGACTTTGGGCCAATCACCAGGTGACTGTGAGTTCTAGTCTCACCTTAGGCATGAAAGCCAGATGAATGACTATTTATTATATAAATTATGCCTTGACTATGTATCAGAATGGTCAAACAAATGGCAACTCCAAATCTCAACAAATAAATGCTCTGTCTTACATATTGGCAAAAAAAAATATCAGAAAATAAAATACAGGCTGAATAGTCAAGACCTTGTTGATGATCCAAACTCTGTCAAGGATCTTGGAGAACTCATCCCAAATGACCTTAGTGCTAGAGCCCACTGTAACTACATAGCAAAAAAGGCGTTAAGAGTTGTTAACCTAATCTTATGTAGCTTTTTCTCTGGTAATATTATATTAATAACTAGAGCATACAAAACATTTGCTAGACCAATACTCGAATACAGCTCATCAGTCTGGAACCCACATTACGTATTTGATATTAACACAGTTGAGAAAATCCAGAAATATTTCCACAAGAAGAGTTCTCCACTCCTCTACTCATTGCAGAATACCTTATGCCACCAGACTCGAAATTCTAGAACTAGAAAATCTAGAACTACGCCACCTTCGGTCCGATCTAAGTATAGTATATAAAATCATACATTGCAATGTCCTACCTGTCAATGAATACTTCAGCTTCAACCATAACAACACAAGAGCACACAATAGATACAAACTCAAGGTTAACCGCACCAAATTGATTGCGGGAAATACGACTTCAGCAACAGAGTGGTCAATGTCTGGAATACTCTACCTGACTCTGTGGTTTCTTCCCCAAACCCCAAAAACTTTAACCTTAGACTGTCTACTATTGACCTCACCGCTTTCCCAAGAGGTCTGTAGGGGGCGTGCATAAGCGCACCAACGTGCCTACCGTCCCTGTCCTATTGTTTCTCTTATTCTTCTTTTATTTTTCTTATATGTACCCATTTCATGTATTCATAACTATGTATATACATATACCTATTATCTTGTAAGCAATTGACAAATAAAAAAAAAAAGACATCCAGGGTCAAGGGGGAAATGAATGATGTGTCAGAGTCGGCTACAACCAGGAACCGCCGACATGTCGACTCCTAATAAATCCATCTTTTTCACTCTGACAGATGCGGCTAGAGACTTGTAATTTGAATGAGGGTGCATGTCGGAGCCTTGGCAGACCGTTTGAAGGATCTAATCGTACAGCTTACAACAACTCATTCGGCGACCGTTCGAAGGATCCCCTTGGTGGTCCCCAACTTACAACCGCTTGTTTAGCGACTGCTCAGAGGATCCCATCCTTATAGGGAGTCCTCGATTTATGACCGTTCATTAGTGACTGTTGAGAGGATCCCATCGTTCAGGGAGTCCTCAATTTACGACCGTTCATCTAACGACCGTTGGAAACATCCTGTCCTACAGGGAGCCCTTAATGTATGACCATTCGTTTAGCAACCGTTTGAAAGATCCCATCATAAGGGAGTCCTCGCTTTATGACCATTCGTTTAGCAACCGTTTGAAAGATCCCATCATAAGGGAGTCCTCGCTTTATGACCATTCGTTTAGCGACCGTTGAAAATATCCCATCATGAAGGGAATCCTCGACTTATGACCATTCATTTACCGACCATTTGAAGGATCCCTTCATACAGGGAGTCCTTGACTTACAACCATTTGCTTAATGACCATTCTAAAGGATCCCATCATACAGGTTGTCCTGGACTTGCGACCGTTTATTTAGCAACTGTTCAAACGATCTAATCGTAGGGGGAGTCCTCGACTTACAGCCATTCGTTCAGTGACCATCCGAAGTTACAACAGCACCGGAAAAAATGACTTAGGGCCATTTTTCACACTTAGTGACCATTGCAGCATCTCCAGTTTTTGGTCACGGGACCAAAATTCGGGCGCTTGGCAACCAGCGTGAATTTACGACAGTTGTGCTGTCCTGGGGTCTCCTACCATCACCATTGGTGACCTTCCCATCCAGTTTCTGAGAAGCAAACTTAATGGGGGGGGAGGGAAAATGACTGTGCGATTCACTTAGTGACTGCGGTGATTCGCTTAACAACCTCTGCAAAAAAAAAGGTGGTAAAATCGATGACCAACCCATTTTGCAACGGTCCCGATATAGAGCCATGATGGGGAGACTCCATTACTGTCGTAAGTCAAGGAATACCTGTCAAATTGTCTTTTATTTGTTTGGAGAAAGGAGAAAGTTTACTCTCTTTTTTATTTTTTATTTTTCTCCTTGTGCTTTCCTTTTTCATCCCCTGTCATGCCCCTGAATCTGTGGAGGACAATGAACCGGAGCTGAAGCTGAGGGAGATCGAGAGGGTGGCTTCGTTGGCTTTGGAGGAATGTGGGGAGGAGCAGGCCGAGGCAGCCCAGGGCCCCTCAGGATTGGCATGGCTTGTTAGCCGGGAAGAACGGGGGGGGCAGGATGACCGAGAGAGGGCAAAGAGCGGACATGAGGAGCGATTGATCGCACCCTCCTGATCCCCAAGCATGGAGAGTGGAGAGAAGGCGGGAACAGCACGGGCCGACCCGACAATTCGGGGGGAGAGCTCTTTTACAAGGCACATGTGGCGACTGAGCTTTAAGGAGACGCTGTGGGGAGAGGTGTTTGTCGGGAACAAATGCTGGTGTCAGGATTCCGGCAGTTGCTCTAATTAAATGATGAGCCTCGAGCGAGCAAGCTTCAAAAATGTCAAAAGGATTTATTAGGAGCGAACATGTCGGCATGACGTGTTGTTGTGGTTAGCCGGCAACAGGTACGGACGGCTGAGGAGAGCGAGGACTCAGATGAGGGGCCAGGACCATCAGGGAGTGAACTGCGGCCTTCAGAGATTGTGGGGGCTGGCAGCAGCGATGAGGAGGTTCCCGAGGAGCCTGTGCCAAGCGTGCGGCTCGCAGGAAAGAGCAGCTACAACCAGCACGGGCGACTCGGGAGTAAGGCTGCAAGGTAATGGCCCCTCCTTCAAGCAGATAAAAGCCAGGTGTGAAACAAATGGTCAGCGTTCCAGGGAAAATCCATTCCTTCCGGTAACTCCAAGACTCGCGCCATCTCAAAGTACTTTTATTAGAACAGTACCTGGCACATTCTGGGGGAAATCCGGAACTAAATCTTCCCGGCTTTCCCACAAAATCCCAAACTACAACCCATCCCCTTTTTTCTTCATCACCTGATCACGTGCACCAATCCCAAAGTAAGTTCTAATTCTTTCTGCGCCACACTCTGTAACCTTGAACTATCAAAATAATATATTTTGTCTACTAAGAGCTACTCAATTAACATCACTCCCTCCCACTTGCTTCAACCATGTGGCAGCGATGAATTCCATCGCTGACATGAATGTTCTTTGCAGAAGGCAAAGACGTTTTGAAACTCCAGCCTTGTGGACATTCCAGTATCCTGAGATTGTATGTAAAGATTCTTGTATTGCAAAGTATTTCTAGTCTCTTATCTTTTGGCCAGTCTCGCACAGTTTGGCAAGGCTTGTGCTTATCACCGCTAATTATTTTGCAGAAGCATTTAAAAGGTTTCTGTTCCTTGTGGATTGTGTTGGATTTGTTGGAAAAAGGCGTGGGTCAGAACATATGTATGAATCTTGCTATTCTTGTCGGGGTGGGAAATGCCACCTGTAAAACATCTTATACAAATTTTCTTTATATGCTGTTGACATTGTCATTTTATAATTTTGAGACCACAATTTTTGCCATCGATCCCATATCCAAAATTCTTCCCCCAAGCAATCATAGTTTCTTTAACTTGTTCTTCTTCTAGTTTAATTTCTAATAAATATCCATACAATTTTTTAATCGCCTTTTCATCAGTACCTGTCAAAATCTTATCTAAGTCAGTCAGTTTTATCATAGAAACCTTCTGTTTTAGAATCTTTGTCATACCTTGAATGGATTGGTGCATATGAAAACTAATTCATCTTTGTACCTTGTTCCTCTAATTTTTGCATGGATTTAAGTTCACCCTTTTCATTCAATATTTCCCCATATCTAACTGTTTGTTCCTTCTTATATATTATAGGATAGGAAAATGCTTCAATAGTCGAGAGCCAGACTGGAATTTTCAAATAACATTGTCTTTTAATCTTCTCCCAATTTAGCCACAGAGACTCCCGTATATGATGTCTTCTAAAATACCCCTGTATTTTAGTTCCCTTGTACCATAAAAAAGCGTGCCACCCCCAACAACAAATCATGTCCTTCCAATGTCAACAATCTAGTATTTCTTAATGTTCATATTAATTTCTTAATGTTCATATTCTCCAACGAAACACTGAGCTGAGAGTCATCAATCACATCCCGGGGCAGAAACTCGGGGTAGCTTAGTTACAATCTTTGCAAGATAAGAATGGATTGCACTTTTGGTTTTAAACTGCCGCATTGCTCCATCAGATTTCTAAACCCTCCTCCCACCACGGCAACTCTAAAACAGGCATAGAATGTTTTACGAATTGACAGCTGAATTGGTAAAGTTTTGTGTGTTTGCAGGACTGCTTGCCTTCTTCCTCGCTTCACGGACTCCTTGTTTGTTCCTTATTTTGTGGACTCATTTCCCTTTCCTTTATTTTGCTGGACCGGGAGCAGCCAGAGGCCGCCACGTGTGGGCTTTGCTCTGGGACCTGCCAAAAAACGTGGGAGCGTTTGAGGGGACATTGGGAGCATTAAAGGGGAGTTTGAACTCTTAGCCCGCTGTGTGACCTTTGTGCTGTTATGCCCCTGTCGGAATCTGACTCGGAGGGGGAAGCCGAACAGCTGACAGGGAGTGGGAGTGTGGCTCCGTTGGCTGTGGAAGAAACTGTGGAAGGGCACAGCCTGGCTGGGCAGAGCAGGGAAGAGGTAGAACAAGGGAGAGGGAATCCAGGCCCGCCCCCACTTCATCCTAGGGCACGCAGGGAGGAACGGAAAAGGGAGCAAGGTGAGTTGCATGGCTTACGGGGAGGAAAGGGCCCTGATTCCCTTCATTAGCTGCAACTGGGAACACAGTGTATAAAAGAGGAAGCTGCGCACAGCAAAGTTGTTGGAAGCAAATCGTGAATTATCTATTATTGTCGAGGCTTATCTGTGTTCCTGGCGTCTTCCCAACTGTGTGAGTTTTGCCATGCTTTCAAGTCTGAAATTCCTGCTCCTTCCCTGTCAGGTCTTTTGGTTTGTTTGGATTTTAAGTTACAGTTTGTGTGTACCTTGTTTTGGACTGAATTTTCTACAGTTAAAGGCCCGGGAGAGTTTTTCTCCAGCTGAAGGTAACCTGGATGTTGGGGGCAAAGTTGGAGACAATAAAGGGACTCTTATTGCTTGTTTGACTCTGCTGCCTCTGTGCCACGCCCCAAGTCATCACACATGCCTCGTCCTGGGTCATCGCATTCCCTGTCTTATTTTCCTTCACTCACCAGCCACCACCCTCTGGGCATTGTAGGGCTCCATGTAACCGTTGTTCTCCAATCCGGCGTCCTCTTCGGCGTCTCCTTTCGGTTCCCGGTGAGCGTCGAAGGGATCTGAGTATTCGCTCTCTCCAGGGGCCTAAGGGAAAAAAAGAGGAGGACTTCGTTTCAGCAAATAATTTTAATTTCATCATTTATTTAAATCAATAAAATAATAATTAATTAAGTAGGACTAATCCATTTGATTTCACTCATTTAACTTTGTAATACAGGTTGTCCTCGACTTATGACCGCAATGGAACCCCAAAATATCTGGGGCTAAGCAAGACATTGGTTCAGTGAGTTTGGCCATGTTTTACAGCCTTTCTTGCCATCATTTTTTAAGTGAGTCGCTGCAGCTATTAAATCAGTACCATGGTTGTTAAGTGACTTTGGCTTCTGAGACAGAAAGACAGAGAGAGACAGAGAGAAACAGAGACGGAGAGAGAAAGACAGAGAGAGACAGAACAGAGAGAGAGAGACAGAGAGAGACAGAAAAGCAGACAGACATAGAGAAAGAGACAGAGATGGAGAGAGACAGAGAGAGACAGAGAGAGAGAGAGAGAGACAGAGAAAGACAGAAAGACAGAGAGAGAGAGAGAAACAGAAATGGAGAGAGAAAGACAGAGAGAGACAGAAAAGCAGACAGACATAGAGAAAGAGGCAGAGAGATGGAGAGAGACAGAGAGAGAGAGAGAGAAACAGAAAGACAGAGAGAGACAGAAAAGCAGACAGACATAGAGAAAGAGACAGAGAGATGGAGAGAGACAGATAGAGAGAGAGAGAGAGACAGGGAGAGAAAGACAAAGACACAGAGAGAGAGAGAGAGAGTCAGAGAAAGACAGAAAGACAGAGAGAGACAGAGAGAAACAGAGACGGAGAGAGAAAGACAGAGAGAGACAGAAAAGCAGACAGACATAGAGAAAGAGACAGAGAGATGGAGAGAGACAGAGAGAAACAGATAGAGAGAGAGAGAGAGAGAGACAGAGAGACAGAGAGACAGGGACAGAGAGACAGGGAGAGAAAGACAAAGACACACACAGAGAGAGAGAGAGAGAGAGAGACAGAGAGACAGAGAGACAGGGAGAGAGAGACAGAAAGACAGAGAAAGAGACAGAGAGACAGGGAGAGAAAGACAAAGACAGAGAGAGACAGAGACAGAGACAGAGAAAGACAAAAAGACAGAGAGACAGGGAGAGAGAGACAGGGAGAGAGAGACAAAGACACACACAGAGAGACAGAGACAGAGAAAGACAGAAAGACAGACAAAGAGAGAGACAGAGATGGAAAGAGAGAGAGATGTGGGGAGAGAGAGAAAGATAGAAAGACAAAGAGAGAGACAGAGAAAGAGAGAGAGAAAGGCAGAGAGAGAGAGAGAGATGGGGAGAGAAAGAAAGAGAGACAGATGGAGAGAGAGAGAGACAGAGAGAGAGATGGAGAGAAAGAAATAGAGACAGGGAGAGAAAGACAGAGAGACAGACGGAGAGAGAGAAAGAAAGAGAAAGACACACAGAGATACAGAAAGAGATGGAGACAGACAGACAGACAGACAGACAGACAGACAGACAGACAGACATCAGAACTTCCATCCAGGGTTGTAAGTAGCCCCAGATAGATCTAACCAACAGAAGGAAAGAAGGCTAAAGGAAGAAGGAACACGACCAGTCAGAAGTCAAGGACCACTTTTAAAGAGGCTTCCCCAAGATGTGATTGCCTGTTGCTCCTCCGTCTGAATCACCAACCTGAGCTCAACCCCTCTGAGTCGCAGGCTTATTCCAGGAACAAGTCACATTCCACGCCGACCCAAGTGGTGCCATCATCCCACATCGTCACCCTTCCCTCACCCACCCCCCACACCACATCTGGCAAACCCCAAACCCTGCATCACGCAGTTGTGCTGCCGTTCTTTTGTCAATTAATCAATGGAAGGACTTGTCTCCAGAAGCTGTGAATGCTCCAACACTGGAAGTTTTTAAGAAGAGATTGGACAGCCATTTGTCTGAAGTGATTTAGGGTATCCTGCCTAAGCAGGGGGTTGGACTAGAAGACCTCCAAGACCCCTTCCAACTCTGTTATTCTATTCTATTCTATTCTACTCTATTCTATTCTATTCTATTTGATTCATCCTATTCGTCTCTATTCTAATTCTATCCCATTCTTCTATTCTTCTCTATTCTGTTCTATTCTAATTCTAATTCTATTCTAATTCTAATTCTATTCTAATTCTAATTCTAATTCTATTTCTATTCTATTCTATTCTAATTCTATTTTTCTATTATTCTCTATTCTGTTCTATTCTAATTCTAATTCTATTCTAATTCTATTCTAATTCTAATTCTATTCTATTCGATTCTATTCGATTTGATTCATCCTATTCGTCTTTATTCTAATTCTATTCTATTCTTCTCTATTCTGTTCTATTCTAATTCTAATTCTATTCTAATTCTAATTCTAATTCTAATTCTAATTCTAATTCTATTCTAATTCTATTCTATTCTATTCTAATTCTATTCTATTTTAATTCTAATTCTATTCTAATTCTAATCTATTCTAATTCTATTCTGTTCTAATTCTATCCTATCCTATTCTAATTCTATTCTATTATTGTCTATTCTATTCTATTCTATTGTAATTCTAATCCTATTCTATTCTAATTCTATTCTATTCTATTCTCTATTCTATTCTCTATTCTATTCTCTATTCTATTCTATTCGTCTCTATTCTACTTGTCTCTATTCTGCTCTATTCAATTCTAATTCTAATTCTATTCTATTCTAATTCTATTCTATTATTCTACTCTATTCTAATTCTAATCTATTCTAATTCTATCCTATCCTATTCTAATTCTATTCTAATTCTATTCTATTATTCTCTATTCTGTTCTATTCTAATTCTAATCCTATTCTATTCTAATTCTATTCTATTCTAATTCTATTCTATTCTCTATTCTATTCTCTGTTCTGTTCTATTCTATTATTTTATTCTATTCTTCTATTCTATTCTTTTCTATTCTGTTCTATTCTAATTCTATTCCTATTCTCTTCTAGATCACAAAAAGCAGCTGTGCAATTCTGCGCATTGTGCATGCGTGCAAAAAGCTAGGTCAGAATGGCATCCCGCTGTTTTGAACCCGGAGAACCATGCCGGCCGAGATGGGGGCTGCTGCCCACTCAGGAATCCAGCTCTAAATGGGTTGATTAAAGCCCTCCATAGGCGGCGGTTTGGGACCCCTGCCATCTCCGATCACCCCTAATTGTCAAGACCTCAAAGCCCACCTCTCAAGTGCAGACCCCCCCACCCTCCTGCCCCACACCTGTCTGCTGGGTGGCCCATTGCTCCACCGCCCCATTGCTCTCCTGTGGACCCTAATGGCTCTGCTCACCCACCCACCTGCCCAATGGCACATTAGATGTGCTCCAATGGTCTAGAAAAAGCCCGCCAGACAAATCGTAGGCCAATCCTTCTCATTCCCCCCCAACCATTATCCTCTCTTCTCCTGCTCAGTGCGAGCCAGTTGAGTGCTGTCGAACGGCACCCAAGGGACGGGAGCGTGGGGCGAGCCCAAAGAAACGTCCTTCTTCCTTCAGTTCCCCCTCTCCGCTCCCTGCGCATGAGAGATATGCTCCCTCTTCTCTCGTTGCAATCTCCCGCGCTCGATGCTCACTCTTTCGACTGCAGAATGACAGCTGTCCTCTTTTCTTACTCACAGGCAGCCAGGCTGTGATGGAGTGAAAGCGTGGAACAGGGAGGAGAGGTTGCCTACCCCACCAGCAAAGAGTTTCTGGGGCATATTTGTAGATCAGAGTTGAGCTGTGAGGTCCTTAGTGCTCTCTGAACTTGGTGGTTTCCTTGCAGACGTTTCATGACCCAACTAGGTAACGTTATCAGTGGTAGGAGAGAATAGGGCTTGTGGAGAGGAGTGTTGTGGCCTACCAGCGGCCAGCAGACTCAGACGGCGAGGAGGTTGGGGAGGAACCTGGGCCAGTCCTGGAGTCTGGGGAAGGCTCTGACGAGGGCTCTGCATCGGAGGCAGAGATGGGGGCCAGGGCCATCTGACAGTTATCAGCTGCCTTTGGAGTCGGACATCAGTGAGGTAGAAGAACAGCTGGAGCCTGTTCCCAGTGTGCGCATGCACAGAGCTGCCAGATGAAGGGAACAGCTAAAGAACAAGGGTCAACTCGGGAGTAAAGGCTCAGGTGGATGGTGAACGGCCCCTCCCATAGGGAATAAAAGAGGAGCGGAAGGGGAGTGGGGTTTGCAGGAGACCATTAGTTCAATTCCTTAGAGTGAAGGTCTGTTCCCGACTTCTTGCCAAGTAACTGCTGCTACAGCATGGCATTTGGAAGATATCAGCCTGGCAACTCTCCAAGCCTGATAGAAAGGTCTGCGGTTGTGGAATCTCATGAAAGACTGTTGGCCGGGACTTTGCTGGAGAGGAATTCCCTTTAACCTAAATAAAAGGGGTTTTATCGGAACTAGGAGTCTGCTCCGTGACCTTGGGAAGCCTCAGTCAGAACAAGCATGAGGAAGAGGAGGAGGGAGAAGTGGCAGGACTGTGGGGTCCTTAGTGGTCTCTGAGTGTAACTGGTTTTTTTTTTTGCAGATGTTTCATTACCCAACTAGCTAACATCGTCAGTGCTAGGAAGGAGGGCTGGAAGGAGGGGAGGAGGAGGAGGAGGAGGGCTGTGGGGTCCTTGGTGCTCTCTAAGTTTGGTTGTTTTCTTGCAGATGTTTCATTGCCCAACTAAGTAACATCATCAGTGCTAAAAGGACGTAAGTTTGGTCTCTGATTACATACTTCCAACTCAGACAATCAGTCAAATAGGAAGCAACAACCTAATCAAGGAACTATCAATGAGAAAACAACCCTCTCACCAACGCTGCAAGCTAGTTGTATATAAACAGAGAGTCAATCCATTTTTTTTCCTGGCACTGATGAGGTTACCTAGTATGGTAATAAAATGTCTGCAAGGAAACAAGCAAGTTCGGGGACCACCAAGGACCTCAGAGTCCTCCTCCTCCTCCTCCTCCTCCTTGTGCTCTTCCTCCTCCTCCTCTTCCTCCCAAACCCCACAATCCCTTCTAGCGCTCATGGCATTACCTAACTGAGTCATGAAATGTCCACAAGTGAAGAACCAAGCCCAGAGAGCACCAAAGACCACACAATTATGATTTATTTTAGCTAGTTCCGGCTTAGATCAACCCCCACCCCCCTGCTTTTCATCCAGGATCTCAAAAGCTGATTCCTTCAGTTACATGTTTTCAGACCGATTTAGAGGCACAAAGATGTCACATTTTTCATTCTGCGTTCCATTCCCGAAATTTTATGTTAGCAATGAATAAATAAAATACTAACGTTTTATTTTTAGTAGCATTTGTCTTATTTGTCCTCTCCTTTAAAAACAATGAATTAATAAGTACTCAGCATAGAAACGCATAGAATAATAGAGTTGGAAGGGACCTTGGAGGTCATCTAGTCCAACCCCCCAGCTCGAGCTGGAGAGTCTATTCCAAATATTAGCCTCCACCTAGGATCGAACTCACAGCCTCCATTATTGTGCGTGTGTATATATACACATACACACATGCGTGCGCCTACACACACACACACACACACACACACACACACACACACACGTGTTTTCCTGGAATGACAGTCCTGCGGGGTAGGTTGGTGGCTGGGGAATTCTGGGAGTTGAAGTCTACACGTCTTCAAGTCGCCAAGGTTGTGGGACCCTGAGGTAGAGAGACCATTCTAGCTTTCCCCCCGCCTCGCTTTGGGTGAGGTAATTATTACATTTATTAATTTTGGCAGGTGATTAATTATTTGAATTCACTGTGGCATTTCTTAGCGGTATGCTGTGATTGCTTTTGCCTGACCCCTTGCAAGGTATCTTTCTATTAAAGAGTTTTAAATCTGGTTTGAGAGTCCGCTGGCAGGCCGCATTTTCCACGGAATTAAGAAAGTAAAAAAGAAGCAACCCGGATCTTCGCTATCAAGACTAGGCCGCCATTTTGTCACCTCAACCCTTTGAAGAGGGGCGGACTTCAACTCCTAGAATTCCCCAGCCAGCCATGCTCTGCAGGTAGTCCTCAACTTACGACGACAACTGAGCCCCAAAATTTCTGGTTTGCTCCCATGTTACGGTTCTGACCAAGACTTCCTGAGACAGTAACAATCACACGATGTTCCCAAAAACCTTTTTATTTCAAACGGCTATGAATTATATGCATTCACAGCCCGTAATGAGTCCCAAGCAATTTGTGAGTAGTCCAACAGAAGTCCGCCACAGTCTTTCGGGATAAGGCTGATAAGCACCCACCTTTATCTCCCTTGAAAGGTTGCCAACGACTAAATTGCCACTTAGCTGTACAAGGCCAAATGGAGCACAAAGTCAATATGGAGCTTCAGAGCTTAAACTGACCAGAACGAACAAAGTTGCTTCCTGCAAAGGCTCTTGTCCCTTTGCTCCTCCTTTATGTCTTATGGGAGAGGCCAATCACCTCCCAGCCTTACTCCAGAGTCAACAGTTGTTCCTTAACTGCTCCCTTCTCCTAGCAGCTCTGCACATGCGCACACTGGGAACAGGCTCCAGCTGTTCTTCTGCCCCACTGATCTCCAACTCCAAAGGAGCTGATAACTGTCAGATGACCCTGGCCCCATTTCTGCCTCTGACGCAGAGCCCTCATATTAATTAATTGAATGTATCATGTTTAGACATTTGCCTGATCATAAACAATAGTTCTTTTGCACCAGGTTCCATGTGGGCTGAGGATAATGAGAGTTGGGCTCCATAGGAGGAGAGGAAGGGCGTGAAAGGTCGGCAGCTACTACAGAACCAGCCACCCCAAGCCTTGAGGACAGAAAAAGCCATGACAGAACAAGTCACGTTGACAACCCAAGCCATGAGGACAGAACAAGCCATGTTGACAGCACAAACCATGAGGACAGAACTAGCCACAATGACAGCACAAGCCATGAGGACAGAACAAGCCATGTTGACAGCACAAGCCATGAGGACAGAACAAGTCACGATGACAGCACAAGCCATGAGGATAGAACAAGCCATAATGAAAGCACAAGCCATGAGGATAGAACAAGCCACGATGACAGCACAAACCATGAGGACAGAACTAGCCACGATGACAGCACAAGCCATGAGGATAGAACAAGCCTCAATGACAGCACAAGCCATGAGGATAGAACAAGCCATGATGACAGCACAAGCCACGAGGACAGAACAAGCCACAATGACAGCACAAGCCATGAGGATAGAACAAGCCACAATGAAAGCACAAGCCATGAGGATAGAACAAGCCACGATGACAGCACAAGCCATGAGGATAGAACAATGACCACATGAGGACAGAATGACAGACAACACAAGCCATGAGGATGAGGACAGCACAAACCATGAGACAGAACGCCAATGACAGCACAAGCCATGAGGACAGCACAAGCCATGAGCATCAACAGACAGCACAAGCCATGAGGATAGAACAAGCCACGATGACAGCACAAGCCATGAGGACAGAACAAGCCAGAACAAGACAGCACAGCATGAGGACAGCCACGATGACAGCACAAGCCATGATGACAGCACAAGCCATGAGGACAGAACAAGCCACGATGACAGCGCAAGCCATGAGGACAGAACAAGCCATGATGACAGCACAAGCCATGAGGACAGAACAAGCCACGATGACAGCACAAGCCATGAGGATAGAACAAGCCACGTTGACAGCACAAGCCATGAGGACAGAACAAGACACAATGATAGCACAAGCCATGAGAAAAGAACAAGTCACAATGACAACACAAGCCACGATGATGTCACACCCCTCGTGCAAACATGGACGATGATCGCTGAGGCAAGAGACCCTAATCCCCAACCTTTAGGAGGATGATATCATAACAGAGTGGGTGTGAGATCATCTCCTCCCTTCCCTCCTCCCCCCAGAGGCCCGAAGTCAGATCTGGGTTCAAATTCCACCCGCCAAACGTTTCTTCCGCCGTTTAATATCATCCTCATCCAATTGCTGCCGGGTATTTTTTTTTCGGGCTCTGCTTCCCTGACTCCATTATTGGGAATATATTCATCAGACTGTATATTAAGTGCTCTGATCTATTATCGCAGGTGAATTAAGTGTCAGGAGTGAAGGGCGTGTAAACTCTGTGGGATATTTTAATTAAAATCGGACACCCAGAGAGGGTTTGGGGGTGAGAGTGGAGGAAGCTAAGTGTGAAATGCAAACACAGAGGAGAGGTGATTCCTTCAGGGAAAAGCTGGGACGGAACCTTCTTTTCAACCCGCCAAAAACAGGGACAAAGAAACAGAAATCACGAGATATTAGAGAAGCCCCAAATTTCCCCCACACTCCTTCCTTGGGTGACTGTCATTCTCTCTCTCTCTCTCTCTCTCTCTCTCTCTCTATATATATATATATATATATATATATATATATATATATATATGATATATATATAGATATAGATATAGATATAGATATAGATATAGATATAGATATAGATATAGATATAGATAGAAAGAAAGAAAGAGAGAGGGGGAGGGAGGGAGAGGGAGAGAAGGATAGGATAGGATAGATAAGATAGGTAGGTAGGTAGATGGACAGATTAGATAGATGGATGGATAGACAGATTAGATAGATGGATGGATAGACAGATTAGATGGATGGATGGATGGATGGATGGATGGATGGATGGATAGATAGATAGATAGATAGATAGATAGATAGACAGATAGATAGATAGATAAGAGAGACAGATAGATAAGAGAGAGAGATTAGATAGATTAGATAGAAAGATAAGTTAGATAGCTAGATTAGATAGCTAGATAGATAGATAGATAGATAGATAGATAGATAGATAGATAGATAGATAGATAGATAGATAGATAGATGATAGATAGATAATAGAGAGAGAAAGAGAGAGAAGGGGAGGTACAGATTAGATAGAAAGATGATAAATAAAATAGAAAGATGGATAGGTTAGATAGCTAGGTTAGATAGCTAGATAATAGAGAGAGAGATAGGTACGGATTAGATAGATAGAAATATGATAGATAAGATAGGATAGAAAGCTAGATTAGATAGATAGATAGATAGATAGATAGATAGATAGATAGATAGATAGATAGATAGATATAGATTAGATAGATAGATAGATAGATATAGAGATAGAGATAGAGATAGAGATAGAGAGATAGATATAGATATAGATTAGATCGATAGAGAGATAGAGATAGATATAGACAGACAGACAGACAGATAGCAATAGCACTTATATACCGCTTTACAGTGCTTTACAGCCCGCTCTAAGCGTTTTACAGAGTCAGCCTCTTGCCCCCAACAATCTGGGTCCTCAGGTGGACGGCGAATGGCCCCTCCCATAGGGAATAAAAGAGGAGCTAAAGGGGAGCGGGGTTTGCAGGAGACAATGAGTTCAATTCATTAGGGTGAAGTTCTGTTCTGGACTTCTTCATCCTGGCAACTCTCCAAGCCTGATAGAAAGGTCTGCGGTTGTGAAATCTCCTGAAAGACTCTTGGCCGGGACTTTGCTGGAGAGGAATATTCCCTTTAACCTAAATAAAAGGGGTTTTATCGGGATGAGGAGTCTGCTTCGTGATCTTGGGGAGCCTAGGTCAGAACCGAAAACTGGATTTTGGGGGCTGTGCAATTGCCTCGCCTTCAGGGGTGGGATACGACAGGGTTCAGGATTTATGAGCTCCCCTGCACGCTGCGAGCGGCGCGCCTGTAAATCGTCATCAGCACGCTGTGTGCAGAGAAGCAGCCTTTGAAACACCCCTCTTTTCCTGCTTTTTTTTTTAACTACAGCTGTGCCTCGTTTGGCAGCTGAAGTTGAACAAAAATCAAGAAATAAAGATCAGGTAAGAGCCCAGGTGGGTGGGTGGGCAAAAACATTTATTTATTTATTTATTTTATTTATTTGATTTGCCAATTGTTTACAAGGTAATAAGTATAAGTGTATACATAGTTGTGAATACATGAAATGGGTACATATAAGAAAAATAAAAGAAGAATAAGAGAAACAATAGGGCAGGGACGGTAGGCACGTTGGTGCACTTATGCACGCCCCCTACAGACCTCTTAGGAAAGGGGTGAGGTCAATAGTAGACAGTCTAAGGTTAAAGTTTTTGGGGTTTGGGGAAGAGACTACAGAGTCGGGTAGAGTATTCCAGACATTGACCACTCTATTGCTGAAGTCGTATTTCCTGCAATCAAGTTTGGTGCGATTAACCTTGAGTTTGTATCTATTGTGTGCTCTTGTGTTGTTATGGTTGAAGCTGAAGTATTCATTGACAGGTAGGACATTGCAATGTATGATTTTATATACCATGCTTAAATCAGACCGAAGACGGCGTAATTCAAGGTTTTCTAGTTCTAGAATTTCAAGTCTGGTGGCATAAGGTATTCTGCAACGAGTAGAAGAGTGGAGAACTCTTCTTGTGAAATATTTCTGGACTTTCTCAGCAGTGTTAATATCAAATACGTAATGTGGGTTCCAGACTGATGAGCTGTATTCGAGTATTGGTCTAGCAAATGTTTTGTATGCTCTAGTTAGTAGTGTGATATTACCAGAGAAAAAGCTACGTAGGATTAGGTTAACAACTCTTAATGCCTTTTTGGCTATGTAGTTGCAGTGGGCTCTAGCACTTAGATCATTAGAGGTGAGTATTCCAAGGTCCTTGACAGAGCTTGGGTCATCAACAAGATCTTGACTATTCAGCTTGTATTTTATTTTCTGATTTTTTTTTGCCAATATGTAAGACAGAGCATTTATTTGTTGAGATTTGAAGTTGCCATTTGTTTGACCATTCTGACACATAGTCGGGGTCTTTTTGTAGGGTAGCAGTATTGTCTGTGGTATTGAACAGCTTTACATCATCAGCGAAGAGAACGCAATTGCTCTTAATATGATCACAGAGGTCATTTATGTAGAGTATGAAGAGAGTTGGTCCTAGAACACTGCCTTGGGGGACACCACTATTGATAGGTACAGAATTTGATAAGACGCTCCCAATTTTGACCATTTGTTGTCTGTTTGCCAGGAATGCTTCTATCCAGTTATGCAGTTGTCCAGAGATACCATAGGATTTAGACATAGACATACCACAGACATAGGACCGGTTCTATGTCTGCTGCTCTTCAGAGTTACCGGAGGTGGACAGAACCGGTAGAAACCCACCGCTGCTCTCGCCTTGACTCAAAAAAATAAATAAATCTCAAAGCACAACCATCGAATCAGCTTCAGATTTGGCACAAAGCCATGCGCCCGAAGGTCCTTTGAACAAGACCCTTTGAACCCCTGGATCAAAGCAGAGCCTGTTTGAAAGGGAACAATGGGGGCTTTTTAATCCATCTTTTTTGCATGGTCCCTTTGAAAGGCGCCAGGAGTTCTCTTCAAACTAAACATCTGTGCATGGAACTGTTAAGCTAAGCGACACGTTTCTGGTCTGTTTGTTTTAAAAATAACGATTGTGTTTCAGGGGAGAGAGAGAGAGTGTGTGAGTGTGTAGGTAGCTCCTACTCTTACACAGAGCCCTACTGGGGGTTGCTTTAGAAATAGCCTCCCCCTCCCCCTCCCCCCCCCAAAAAAAAACAGGAAGCAGAGAATTGCAAGAGAAGCAGCGTGAATAAAATTGAACTGTGATCTCCCTTGCTGAGTGATACATTCTCCAGGTCAAGCATCAGCTGCCATCTATGCAAAGAAATGCAGGGGTGGGGGAGAAGGGAAGGGAAGGGAAGGGGAAGAGGAAGAGAAGGAAAGAAGCAAAGGGGAAGAAAGGAGAGAGGGGGAAAGAGGAGGGAAGGAAGAGCGAGGAAGAAGCAAAAGGGAAGAGGGAAGAAAGGAGAAGAGAGGAAAGGGAAGGGAAGGGAAGGGAAGGGGAAAAAGAAGAGAAGGAAAGAAGCAAAGGGGAAGAAAGGAGAGAGGGGGGAGAGAGAGGAGGGAAGGAAGAGCGAGGAAGAACCAAAAGGGAAAGAGGAAGAAAGGAGAAGAGAGAGATCGATAGAGAGATAGAGATAGACAGACAGACAGACAGATAGATAGCAATAGCACTTATATACCGCTTTACAGTGCTTTACAGCCCGCTCTAAGCGTTTTACAGAGTCAGCCTCTTGCCCCCAACAATCTGGGTCCTCAGGTGGATGGCGAATGGCCCCTCCATAGGGAATAAAAGAGGAGCTAAAGGGGAGTGGGGTTTGCAGGAGACAATGAGTTCAATTCATTAGGGTGAAGTTCTGTTCTGGACTTCTTCATCCTGGCAACTCTCCAAGCCTGATAGAAAGGTCTGCGGTTGTGAAATCTCCTGAAAGACTCTTGGCGGGACTTTGCTGGAGAGGAATATTCCCTTTAACCTAAATAAAAGGGGTTTTATCGGGATGAGGAGTCTGCTTCGTGATCTTGGGGAGCCTAGGTCAGAACCGAAAACTGGATTTTGGGGCTGTGCAATTGCCTCGCCTTCAGGGGTGGGATACGACAGGGTTCAGGATTTATGAGCTCCCCTGCACGCTGCGAGCGGGCGCGCCTGTAAATCGTCATCAGCACGCTGTGTGCAGAGAAGCAGCCTTTGAAACACCCCTCTTTTCCTGCTTTTTTTTTAACTACAGCTGTGCCTCGTTTGGCAGCTGAAGTTGAACAAAAATCAAGAAATAAAGATCAGGTAAGAGCCCAGGTGGGTGGGTGGGCAAAAACATTTATTTATTTATTTATTTTATTTATTTGATTTGCCAATTGTTTACAAGGTAATAAGTATAAGTGTATACATAGTTGTGAATACATGAAATGGGTACATATAAGAAAAATAAAAGAAAAATAAAAGAAACAATAGGACAGGGACAGTAGGCACGTTGGTGCGCTTTATGCACGCCCCTACAGACCTCTTAGGAAAGGGGTGAGGTCAATAGTAGACAGTCTAAGGTTAAAGTTTTTGGGGTTTGGGGAAGAGACTACAGAGTCGGGTAGAGTATTCCAGACATTGACCACTCTGTTGCTGAAGTCGTATTTCCTGCAATCAAGTTTGGTGCGGTTTACTTTGAGTTTGTATCTATTGTGTGCTCTTGTGTTGTTATGGTTGAAGCTGAAGTATTCATTGACAGGTAGGACATTGCAATGTATGATTTTATATACCATGCTTAAATCAGACCGAAGACGGCGTAATTCAAGGTTTTCTAGTTCTAGAATTTCGAGTCTGGTGGCATAAGGTATTCTGCAACGAGTAGAGGAGTGGAGAACTCTTCTTGTGGAAATATTTCTGGACTTTCTCAATTGTGCTAATATCAGATACGTAATGTGGGTTCCAGACTGATGAGCTGTATTCGAGTATTGGTCTAGCAAATGTTTTGTATGCTCTAGTTAGTAGTGTGATATTACCAGAGAAAAAGCTACGTAGGATTAGGTTAACAACTCTTAATGCCTTTTTGGCTATGTAGTTGCAGTGGGCTCTAGCACTTAGATCATTAGAGGTGAGTATTCCCAGGTCCTTGACAGAATTTGGATCATCAACAAGATCTTGACTATTCAGCTTGTATTTTATTTTCTGATTTTTTTTTTGCCAATATGTAAGACAGAGCATTTATTTGTTGAGATTTGAAGTTGCCATTTGTTTGACCATTCTGACAGATAGTCAAGGTCTTTTTGTAGGGTAGCAGTATTGTCTGTGGTATTGAACAGCTTTACATCATCAGCGAAGAGAACGCAGTTGCTCTTAATATGATCAAAGAGGTCATTTATGTAGAGTATGAAGAGAGTTGGTCCTAAAACACTGCCTTGGGGGACACCACTATTGACAGGTACAGAATTTGATAGGACGCTCCCAATTTTGACCATTTGTTGTCTGTTTGCCAGGAATGCTTCTATCCAGTTATGCAGTTGTCCAGAGATATCATAGGATTTAGACATAGACATACCATAGACATAGAGATACATTTAGACATAGACATACCACAGACATAGGACCGGTTCTATGTCTGCTGCTCTTCAGAGTTACCGGAGGTGGACAGAACCAGTAGAAACCCACCGCTGCTCTCGCCTTGACTCAAAAAAATAAATAAATCTCAAAGCACAACCATCGAATCAGCTTCAGATTTGGCACAAAGCCATGCACTCGAAGGTCCTTTGAACAAGACCCTTTGAACCCCTGGATCAAAGCAGAGCCTGTTTGAAAGGGAACAATGGGGGCTTTTTAATCCATCTTTTTTGCATGGTCCCTTTGAAAGGCGCCAGGAGTTCTCTTCAAACTAAACATCTGTGCATGGAACTGTTAAGCTAAGCGACATGTTTCTGGTCTGTTTGTTTTAAAAATAACGATTGTGTTTCAGGGGAGAGAGAGAGTGTGTGTGTGTATAGGTAGCTCCTCCTCTTACACAGAGCCCTACTGGGGGTTGCTTTAGAAATAGCCTCCCCCTCCCCCTCTCTCCCCCACCCCACAAAAAAAAACAGGAAGCAGAGAATTGCAAGAGAAGCAGCGTGAATAAAATTGAACTGTGATCTCCCTTGCTGAGTGTTACATTCTCCAGGTCAAGCATCAGCTGCCATCTATGCAAAGAGATGCAGGGGTGGGGGAGAAGGGAAGGGAAGGGAAGGGGAAGAGGAAGAGAAGGAAAGAAGCAAAGGGGAAGAAAGGAGAGAGGGGGGAAAGAGGAGGGAAGGAAGAGCGAGGAAGAAGCAAAAGGGAAGAGGGAAGAAAGGAGAAGAGAGGAAAGGGAAGGGAAGGGAAGGGAAGGGGAAAAAGAAGAGAAGGAAAGAAGCAAAGGGGAAGAAAGGAGAGAGGGGGGAGAGAGGAGGGAAGGAAGAGCGAGGAAGAACCAAAAGGGAAGAGGAAGAAAGGAGAAGAGAGGAAAGGGAAGGGAAGGAAGGGAAGGGAAAAAGAAGAGAAGGAAAGAAGCAAAGGGGAAGAAAGGAGAGAGGGGGGAGAAGAGGAGGGAAGGAAGAGCGAGGAAGAGCCAAAAGGGAAGAGGGAAGAAAGGAGAAGAGAGGAAAGGGGAGGGAAGGGAAGGGAAGGGAAGGGAAGAAAGAGAAAGAGAAGGAAAGAAGCAAGAGGGAAGAAATAAGGGAGGGGAGGGGAGGGAAGGAGAAGAAGGGAGGAGAAGGGAAGAGAAGGGAAAAAGAAGGGAAGGGAAAGGAAGGGAAGAGAGAAAGAGAAGGAAAGAAGCAAAGGGGAAGAAAGGAGAGAGGGGGGAGAAGAGAAGGAAGAGCGAGGAAGAGCCAAAAGGGAAGAGGGAAGAAAGGAGAAGAGAGGGAAGGGGAGGGAAGGGAAGGGGAAGAAGAAGAGAAGGAAAGAAGCAAAGGGGAAGAAAGGAGAGAGGGGGGAGAAGAGGATGGAAGGAAGAGCGAGGAAGAGCCAAAAGGGAAGAGGGAAGAAAGGAGAAGAGAGGAAAGGGGAGGGAAGGGAAGGGAAGAAGAAGAGAAGGAAAGAAGCAAAGGGGAAGAAAGGAGAGAGGGGGAGAGAGGAGGGAAGGAAGAGCGAGGAAGAACCAAAAGGGAAGAGGGAAGAAAGGAAAAGAGAGGAAAGGGGAGGGAAGGGAAGAAAGAGAAAGAAAGAAGCAAGAGGGAAGAAATAAGGGAGGGAGGGAGGCAAGGAGAAGAAGGGAGGAGAAGGAAGAGAAGGGAAAAAGAAGGGAAGGAAAGGAAGGGAAGAGAGAAAGAGAAGGAAAGAAGCAAAGGGGAAGAAAGGAGAGATGGGGAGAAGAGGAGGAAGGAAGAGCGAGGAAGAGCCAAAAGGGAAGAGGGAAGAAAGGAGAAGAGAGGAAAGGGGAGGGAAGGGAAGGGGAAGAAGAAGAGAAGGAAAGAAGCAAAGGGGAAGAAAGGAGAGAGGGGGAGAGAGAGGAGGGAAGGAAGAGCGAGGAAGAACCAAAAGGGAAGAGGGAAGAAAGGAAAAGAGAGGAAAGGGAGGGAAGGAAGGGGAAGAAGAAGAGAAGGAAAGAAGCAAAGGGGAAGAAAGGAGAGAGGGGGAGAGAGGAGGAAGGAAGAGCGAGGAAGAACCAAAAGGGAAGAGGGAAGAAAGGAAAAAGAGAGGAAAGGGGAGGAAGGGAAGAAAGAGAAAGAAAGAAGCAAGAGGGAAGAAATAAGGGAGGGGGGAGGCAAGGAGAAGAAGGAGGAGAAGGGAAGAGAAGGGAAAAAGAAGGGAAGGGAAAGGAAGGGAAGAGAGAAAGAGAAGGAAAGAAGCAAAGGGGAAGAAAGGAGAGATGGGGAGAAGAGGAGGGAAGGAAGAGCGAGGAAGAGCCAAAAGGGAAGAGGGAAGAAAGGAGAAGAGAGGAAAGGGGAGGGAAGGGAAGGAAGGAAGGGAAGAAAGAGAAAGAGAAGGAAAGAAGCAAGAGGGAAGAAATAAGGGAGGGAGGGGAGGGAAGGAGAAGAAGGAGGAGAAGGGAAGAGAAGGGAAAAAGAAGGGAAGGGAAAGGAAGGGAAGAGAGAAAGAGAAGGAAAGAAGCAAAGGGGAAGAAAGGAGAGATGGGGGAGAAGAGGAGGGAAGGAAGAGCGAGGAAGAAGCAAAAGGGAAGAGGGAAGAAAGGAGAAGAGAGGAAAGGGGAGGGAAGGGAAGGGGAAGAGGAAGAGAAGGAAAGAAGCAAAGGGGAAGAAAGGAGAGAGGGGGAGAAGAGGAGGGAAGGAAGAGCGAGGAAGAACCAAAAGGAAGAGGGAAGAAAGGAGAAGAGAGGAAAGGGGAGGGAAGGGAAGAAAGAGAAAGAAAGAAGCAAGAGGAAGAAATAAGGGAGGGAGGGAGGGAAGGAGAAGAAGGGAGGAGAAGGGAAGAGAAGGGAAAAAGAAGGGAAGGAAAGGAAGGGAAGAGAGAAAGAGAAGGAAAGAAGCAAAGGGGAAGAAAGGAGGGGGAGAAGAGGAGGGAAGGAAGAGCGAGGAAGAATCAAAAGGGAAGAGGGAAGAAAGGAGAAGAGAGGAAAGGGGAGGGAAGGGAAGGGAAGAAAGAGAAAGAGAAGGAAAGAAGCAAGAAGGAAGAAATAAGGGAGGGAGGGGGGAAGGAGAAGAAGGGAGGAGAAGGGAAGAGAAGAGAAGGGAAAGGAAGGGAAGACAGAGAAAGAGAAGGAAAGAAGCAAGAGGGGGAAAAGAAGGGAGGGAAGAAAGAAGAAAGAGAAGGGATGAAGCAAAAGGGAAGAGGGAAGAAAGAAGAAAGGGAAAGAGAAGAAGGGAAGGAAGGAAAAAAACAAACGGAAAAAGGGAAAGGAAGGAGGAAGGGAAAGTTAAAGGGAGAGGAGAGGAGAGGAGAGGAGAGGAGAGGAAAGGAAAGGAAAGGAAAGGAAAGGAAAAGGTGCTGTGAGAAATCCCTTCAGGGCAATTAACACTTTTCCAAACAGCCCAGCACTTTCAAAAACACCTCGGGTGTCAAAAACGTAGAATTGGTGTTCCCTTTTGCATGTACACATTTTGTTCCAAGCCTGGGCATCCATGAGATTGGGAAGAAGGGAGTGTGTGCGTGTGTTTGTGCGGGGGGGGGGGAAATAAAGATGGCAGCCACATCTGTGTAACTGAAGTCTATTCCCCCCAGCCCTTTTTTCCACCATGGCATCTTGATTTATTTTTTATTTTTTTGACACCCTCCAGAATATGTCCCTCTTTAAGGGGCTTGTGACTTCGTTGAAACAGAAAAACCTTAAATGTTAAGTGGATGGGCAGGTCAGGAGAGTGGCTGATTCACACAAGCCATCTTTGCAAACACACAAGCCATCTTTGCAAACACACAAGCCATCTTTGCAAACAGACTTGTCGATCCGTTCTGTGAGGCCCAAGCAACACTGTCAGTTTTCATCAACAACGTTTAAGAGGTGTGGACTTCAACTCCCAGAATCCCCTCCCCCGCCCAGTCAGTGCCTTTAGGGGGAATCCGTCATAACTCTGAACCAAGCAACCAGTCCTAAGTTGAGGACTACCTAGTTGTGAACTGCTTCTGCTGCTTTGATTTTAAAACTCGATATTTCTCCAACAGGTAGTCCTCAGTTTACAACAGTTCGTTTAGTGACTGTTGAAAGTGCACTGAAAAATATGGCTTACTAGCTCAATGCCCGTGCTTTGCTACGAAACTACGTGGTCGGGCTTAGTTTTTGGGGAGGAAAATAAGGGTAAAAAATTCTGCCTCTGCCTACCAGCATCCATCGGTATTCATCTGGCTAGTGTCCTGTCAGTGTGTGAGAGAGTTGAGGGCTGTTTGGAAACTGAAAGAGTATTTCCTGTGTGAGCAAGAAGGAGACAGCAGGGAGCCTGGGCGTGGCTTAGCTCAACTGTTCTGTACTAAAGCTGTTTGGTGCTGTGAAAGTAAAACTGAACCTCCTCTCCTCTGCTTGTGTTTTGCCTTTGGAAGAGATTTCTTTTCAGGTGGGGAGGGGGAGTAGAACTCCTTAGCATCAGAGCGTGTTAATGATAATAATCATATAGGAAATCCTAATGCTCTGATGGTCATTTCGAAAAATCCTTTCTTAGTGAGCAGCTAGAAGCCAAGAGGAACATATGGGCCAAATTTCAAGTTTGTAGGCTTTACGGTTCTGGATATTTTGTGATGATGCGTGAGTTGCATTTTGCAGATAGATAGATAGATAGATAGATAGATAGATAGATAGATAGATAGATAGATAGATAGATAGATAGATAGATAGATAGATAGATAGATGGATAAGATAGAGAAGGTAGATAGATAAGATAAATAATGATAGATACATAGATCAGATAGATAGATAGATAGATAGATAGATAGATAGATAGATAGATAGATAGATAGATAGATAGATAGATAGATAGATAGATAGATGATAGATAGATAGATCTATCTCTATATACCTGTCTGTCTGTCCATCCATCCATTTCTGTCTTCTACCTATCTACAATATCTATATATCATCTCTCTCTTCTCCCCCGCAGTTGTTAGGGGAATTGTGCGGTCATTAAGCAAATCTGGCTTCCCCCATTTGATTTGGCTTGTCAGATGGTCACAAATGGGATCATGTGACCTGCGGACACTGCAATTCTCATACATACACGCCAGGTGCCACGCGTCCACATTTTGACCACGTGACCATGGAGAAAACACGCAACGGTTGTAAGGGCGAGTAACTGGTTAGAAGTCACATTTTTTTCCCCCAGTGCCGCCACTGTGTAACTTTGAACAGTCCCTAAATGAGTGACTGTAAGTCAAGTGTACTACAGTTCCCATCCATCTCAGGCGCCGCAGAAACAGGGTGCAAGACACGGAGAAGTCTAATCCAGTCTTTTTTTTTTTTTTACCATTTCATACTTAGGAAGAGTTTATTTATGGAATTATTTATGAGTCCCCTTCCAGTGCAACCGGGGCCTCCATGGGGAGCAGACAAATTAAACCATGTTAAACAAGCTCATGAATAACATCATAAACATATTAGAACTACCCAATTAATCAAAAATGGTATCCTGTTTATGAACCCTCCAATGGCACCTCTGCAGGGATATAACTTTAAAAGGACAGGAGGGAAAATTGAGAATATAAAATGGAAACAGTTGGGGTCTCTTTGAAAAATGCTTCTTTTTCCCCACCTACGGGGCTAAAAAATAAGATTTCTTTACGTCTCAAAACCCAATACTGGCTACAGACCCATAGAAGCCCATTAAAAGCACTCAAGTCCCCAGCTACCTTAATTACAGTCCTCAACTTACATCCATTCATGTTGCGACTGTTCCAAGTTACGGCGGCGCTGAAAAAGGTCACTTACGACTAGTCCTCGCACTTACGACCATAGCAATTGGGGATGCCTGGCCACTGGCATTGGATGTACAATGGTTGCAAGCATCCTCTGGTCTTGTGGGAAGAAAAATGTGACCGACAACCAATCCTCACACTTGTGACCCATGGTCACATGCCCATGGTCACGCAGGATCAAATTTCAGACGCTTGGCAACCGGCTCGTATTTACGACGGTTGCGGCATTCCGGGGGTCACGAGATCCTCACTTACGACCTTCCCAACCGGCTTTTGACCAGCAGACAATTGCAGAAGTTGGATTCGTTTCTCAACTGCGTCACTCACTTAACAACTGCAGGGATTGGCTTAACCAACCGGTCGTAAAAAAGATCATAAAACCCGAGGTGACTTGTTTAGCAACGGGAATTGGGGCCAATATTTCTGTTGCTAAGCATGATGGTTGTTAAGTAAAAAACCTTTTCTGCCACAACTATTCAGTTGCAAACTCCTGGTGATTGGCCCAAAGTCATTCAGCTAGCTTTCATGCTTAAGGCAGGACTAGAACTCACCGTCTCCTGGTGATTGGCCCAAAGTCACCCAGCTGGCTTTCATATCTAAGGCGGGACTAGAACTCACCGTCTCCTGGTGATTGGCCCAAAGTCACCCAGCTGGCTTTCATGTCTAAGGTGGGACTAGAACTCATTGTCTCCTGGTGATTGGCCCAAAGTCACCCAGCTGACTTTCATATCTAAGGCGGGACTAGAACTCACCATCTCCTGGTGATTGGCCCAAAGTCACCCAGCAATCTTTCATGCCTAAAATGGAACTAGAACTCACCGTCTCCTGGTGATTGGCCCAAAGTCACCCAACTATCTTTCATGCCTAAGACTGGACTAGAACTCACTTTGGTGATTGGCCCAAAGTCACCCAGCTAGCTTTCATATCTAAGGCGGGACTAGAACTCACCGTCTCCTGGTGATTGGCCCAGTCACCCAGCTAGCTTTCATAGCTAAGGCAGGACTAGAGCTCACTTTGGTGATTGGCCCAAAGTCACCCAGCTAGCTTTCATATCTAAGGCGGGACTAGAACTCACCGTCTCCTGGTGATTGGCCCAGTCACCCAGCTAGCTTTCATATCTAAGGCGGGACTAGAGCTCACTTTGGTGATTGGCCCAAAGTCACCCAGTTGGCTTTCATATCTAAGGCGGGACTAGAACTCACCGTCTCCTGGTGATTGGCCCAGTCACCCAGCTAGCTTTCATAGCTAAGGCAGGACTAGAGCTCACTTGGTGATTGGCCCAAAGTCACCCAGCTAGCTTTCATATCTAAGGCGGGACTAGAACTCACCGTCTCCTGGTGATTGGCCCAGTCACCCAGCTAGCTTTCATATCTAAAGCGGGACTAGAGCTCACTTTGGTGATTGGCCCAAAGTCACCCAGCTGTCTTTCATGCCTAAGGCAGGACTAGAACTCAATGTCTCCTGGTGATTGGCCCAGTCACCCAGCTAGCTTTCATATCTAAGGCAGGACTAGAGCTCACTTTGGTGATTGGCCCAAAGTCACCCAGTTGGCTTTCATATCTAAGGCGGGACTAGAGCTCACCATCTCCTGGTGATTGGCCCAAAGTCACCCAGGTGGCACTAGAACTCATTGTCTCCTGGTGATTGGCCCAAAGTCACCCAGCTGGCTTTCATGTCTAAGGCAGGACTAGAACTCAACGTCTCCTGGTAATTGGCCCAAAGTCACCCAACTGTGTTTCCTGCCTATGTGGGACTAAAACTCACCATCTCCCGGTTTCTAATCTGGTGCCTGAAACTCACCCAACTATCTTTCATGCCTAAGGCAGGACTAGAACTCAATGTCTCCTGGTGATTGGCCCAAAGTCACCCAACTATCTTTCATGCCTAAGGCAGGACTAGAACTCAATGTCTCCTGGTGATTGGCCCAAAGTCACCCAACTATCTTTCATGCCTAAGGCAGGACTAGAACTCAATGTCTCCTGGTGATTGGCCCAAAGTCACCCAACTATCTTTCATGTCTAAGGCAGGACTAGAACTCAACGTCTCCTGGTAATTGGCCCAAAGTCACCCAACTGTGTTTCCTGCCTATGTGGGACTAAAACTCACCATCTCCCGGTTTCTAATCTGGTGCCTGAAACTCTAGACGATATTTTGAAGCTGCTCCATTTTGTTTTCTCCTCTCTACCGCTCTGGTTCCAAATTTAATGAGGACTATCCCCTCATACAAGCTAGTCAGCAGCTCTTCTGAAGCCTTGCTTCCTTTCCCTCCACAGGCACACACAAACTACTTGACAACAACTGAGTGTCAAAAACGCATGATTGATGTGGTAAGGGCGGCCACAGATCAAACCGGCAACGACAGATCTAGTCAAAGCACTTCAGGCGGAGTGTAGTTGCTGTTTTTTATTTTTTATTTTAAAAAAATGGCTTATGTTTTCAGTAACATCCATCACATCTGCCTCATCGATTTGATTTTTACATCGGCGTCTTGTGGAGTCGAAATTTTTACAGTATCTTCTTGCTTTTAAAAATAAGATATAACCTTTATTCTCGCTTTTTTTTTTCTGCGAACACACCAGCACCCATTTAAAAACTCAGATAACAGATAACAAATAATCTGTTGGAAGGCACATTGTAGGTCATCTAGTCCAACCCCCCACCTAAGCAGGAGACTCTACACCATTTCTGACAAATGTCAGTCCAGTCGCTTCTTGAAAGCCTCCAGTGATGAAGCTCCCACAACTTCCGAAGGCAACTTCTGCTCCATGGGTTTATGGTTCTCCCTGTCAGAAAGTTTCTCATTTCCAGGTTAAATCTCTCCTTGTTCAGTTTCAATCCATTATTCCTTGTCTGGCCTTCGGATGCTTTAGAAAATAGCTTGACCCCTTCCCTCCTCTCTGTGGTAACCCCTCAAATATTGGAAGACTGCTATCCTGTCTCCCCTGGTCCTTCTCTTCACGAGACTAGCCAAACCCAGTTCCTGCAACCGTTCATTGTATGTTTTAGTCTCCAGTCCCTTAATCATCCTGGTTGCTCTTCTCTGCACTTTTTCTAAAGTCTCAACCTCTTTTTTTATAATGTGGTGACCAAAACTGGATGCAGGACTCTAGGTGTGGTCTTACTAAGGCTTTATAGAGTGGTATTAGTACCTCCCTTGATCTCGATTGTATCCCTCTGTTAATGCAATTTAGGATTGCATTAGCTTTTTTGGCTGCTGCTGCACACGGCTGGCTCCTATTTAGCTGATTGTCCACTAAGACTCAATTTTGTGCGTTCTTTCTCAAAAGTTCTTCTCAAAAAATCCTCAGAAATTGGACACGGGTGGAAAGAGGGAGATAAAAACGCCAAATTTGCTTGTAAAAATGTTTCCTTTTGTTTAGGGGCCGATTCGTTTAGTGACCAATTTGTTTAGCAATGGTTCGAAGTGAGGACGGCGCTGAAAAAAGGTGCCGCTTCACACTTAATGATCTTAACTGCAGCATCTCCATGGTCATGTGATCAAAATTAGGGCGCTGGGCATGTGATTCATATTCACGACGGTCGTAGCGTCCCGAGATCATGCGATCCTTTTTTGTGACCTTCTGACAAAGCAAAGTCAATGGGGAAGACAGATTCACTTAACAACCGTGTTGCTAACTTAACAACGGCAGGGATTCCCTTGACAAATATGGCAAAGGAAACTGTTAAAATGGAGCAAAACTCAGCAAATTTCTCATTTAACAGCATAAATTCTGGGGCCCAATTGTGGTCGTAAGTCGAGGACTACCTGTACATCACTATTTCAACTTTGACACGGGAATTTATTCCGGAGTGACGTGGAAGAGGCCACTCTACCACCGCCGACGGCTCCTCGCCACTAAAAAATCAACTCACAAATACCTTCTCTACTCCAATCTTGTCAACTTTACAATTTGTGGACTCCCAGAATTCCCCAGCCAGCCAACCTTAAGGCTTATGGACTTCAACTCCCAGAATTCCTCCTCCAACATGGCTGGCTGAGGAATTCTGGGAGTTGAAGTCCACAAGTCGTAAAGGCGCCACGGTTGGAGACCCCTGCTCCAGAGGGATGTGAAATTCTCAACCTCCCCGAAAATAAAGGTGAAAACCAGAAGCCTCTTTCCCACTCACCCCACACTCACAGAGGACGAAACGGTCCCAGGACGCACGAGAGGGACTAGAAACCGCATTTTACCTGATCTGATGGGACGGCCGAGTCCTCGCCTGCCGTGGCGAGGAGGGCCTTGCTCCGGTTAAGATCGGAGGCATCCACTTTGATGAGCCGGTGTTTGGGCGACCCGTATTTCCCTTCCAAATTGCCGCTGCAGCCGCCGCACCCTTTATTTGGCGTGCCTCCGATGTCCGGATCAGTTTTGCCGTCCCCGTCTTCGTACGGATCCTCGAAGTCTAAGCTCTTCTGGGCACGATAGGCCTTTAGGATGTCGCTCTCGGTGTAATCGGGCTTGGGGGGCTGTGGGGGAGACCTCCTGCTCCCAAAACTGAGGTAATCCTTAAACCATTTGGCCATGATGGGTCCTCCTTTATCCGAGGTCGGTAGCGGCCAGCAAAAACCCTCCAGGCCCACCAAATTTCCGGCGAGATGGACAAGCCAACTAGGAACGGAAGGCAATTTTCAAATCCTCGCTTAAGATCATCCGTGTGAATTGGGATTGGCAATCCGGATTAGCTGCTATCCGTCACTACTCCTGATGGGAAGAAGGAAAGGGAAGTGGAGTGGTTATTTCAGCCTGTACGAGGAGTGCTCGATTTACAACCGTTCATTTGGTGAATGTTCAAAGTTACGACGGCACTGAAAAAAGGGATTTAGGACTGTTTCTCTGTCTCTCTCTTTCTCTGTCTCTTTCTCCATCTCTCTTTTTCTTTCTCTGTTTTTCTCTGTGTGTGTTTCTCTCTCTCTCTCTTTCACTTTCTTTGCCCCTCTTTCTTTCTTCCTCTCTCATTCTCTCTTTCTTCCTCTCTCTTTCTCACTCACATTCTCACTCTTTTTCTCTGTCACTTTCTCTTTCTCTCTCTCTCTCTCTCTCTGTTTCTCTCTTTTTTCTGTCTCTTTCATTACTTACTCCACCCATCCATCTCTATTATCCATCCATCCATCCATCCATCCAATTGCTCCATCCATCCAGGCGAGAGAGTTTCAACTATAAGATGTGGACTTCAACTGATATAGATCTCTCTTTCTCTCTTTCACTTTCTCCCTCTCTCTTTCTCTCTCTTTCACATCCTCTGCCCTTCTCTCTCTTTCTCTCTCTTTCTCCTCCTCTCTTTCTTTCTCTCACTTTCTCACTCACTTTCTCTCTCTCTCTCTTTTCTTCTTTCTTTCTTTCTTTCTTTCTTTCTTTCTTTCTTTCTTTCTTTCTTTCTTCTTTCTTTCTTTCTCTTTCTTTCTCTCTCTTTCTTTCTCTCTCTCTTTCAGTACTTACTCCATCCATCAATCTCTATCTATCCATCCATCCATCCATCCATCCAATTGCTCCGTCCATCCAGATGAGAGATTTTCAACTATAAGATGTAGACTTCAACTTCAACTGATATAGATCTTTCTCTCTCTCTCTTTCTCCCTCTCTCTTTCTCTCTCTTTCACATTCTGTGCCCTTCTCTCTTTTTCTCTCTCACTTTCTCCCCCTTTCTTTATCTCACTCACTCACTTGCTGTCTCCCCCTTTCTCTCTCTTTCTTTCTTACATTACTTACTCAATCCATCAATCTTTATCTATTATCCATCCATCCATCCATCCATCCATCCATCCATCCATCCAATTGCTCTGTCCATCCAGATGAGAGAGAGATTTTCAATTATAAGATGTGGACTTCAACTGATATAGATCTCTCTTTCTCTCTTTCTCTCTTTCTCTCTTTCACATTCTCTGCCCTTCTCTCTCTTTCTCACTTTCTCACTCACTTCCTCTCTCTTTCTCTCTCTCTCTCTTTCATTACTTACTCCATTCATCAATCTTTTTCTATCTATTATCTATCCATCCATCCATCCATTAAATCCATCAGTGGTGGGATTCCAAATTGCATACTACCGGTTCTGTGCGCTTCGGCTGGGAGATATAGGCCAGAAAAAGGGCAGGGGTGGGTGAGTGGGGCCAATCAGAGGTGGTATTTGCCAGTCCTCCAAACTGGTCAACAATTTTCACTCCCGGTCCAAACCGACTGAATACTACCACCTCTGCCATCCATCTATCCAATTATTCCATCCATACAGATGAGAGAGAAAATTTTCAACTATAAGATGTGGACGTCAACTGATATAGATCTAACTTTAGAGATAGTCTTGACTTATGACCATTCGTTTAGTGACCAAAGTTACAGTGGCGCTGAAAACAGTGACTTATGTCCATTTTTCACACTTACGCCTGCTGCAGCCTTCCTATGGCCACATGATCAAAAATCAGACCCTTGGCAACCGATTCATATTTATGATGCCTGTGTCCCGATGGTCACAAGTCCATGGGGAAAGCCAGATTCATTTAATGACCAGGTTACTGACAACGACTGCCGCGATTCACTTCACGGCGGTGGCAAGAAAGGTGGTAAAAACGAAGCAACCCTCACTGCACACCTGTCTCGCTTACCAATGGAAATTTTGGGCTCTGTTGCGGCCGTAACTTGAGGACTTACCTATAATATTGCTAGAATCGTACTTTGTTTTTTTTCCTCCAGTAACCTAAGCTTACATTTCATGGAATAAATGGCTCATATTTGTCAGACAGGAACCTCATATTGCTGAAGCTAAAAAAAAACCAAAAAACCTGTGATTTAAGCAAAACTCGAATTTAGGCAAGCTATCAATTTTGCCCTTCTTTGACTGCTCCAGTCTCCAGAATAAAATAGCACCTTTTGCCCTACCTTCCTAGGCAGATGCGTGAAATATTGTCATAAAATATTGTGGCCCATTAAGAGAGATATTGCTATGGAGATGTCATTTTAAAAATTCCAACAGGAAACAAAGACAACAACGCAAGCAATAATTCCTACTTTAAGGTTTATTGTTTCTAATAATTTGGAACATAAGAAATGAATAGATATTAAAGATATAATAGCAGTGATACGCTTACATTAATAAGCCATTGCAATGGGGTCCAATGACATATAGCAGGTTCTGCAAGGACTGCCATAAATCAAAGGGCCCCCGAGCTGATCTCCAATCCTATCCTTTATACTTTCCTTCTAACCACATACATGTGCTTCACAACTTCACTGTCACTTTCCCTAAACACCTGTGGACATTACTTTCAGTTCCTCATTTCCAACAGTTTCATTCTTCCTGTTTTAAATGTATCCATGCAAGTACATACTTTGCAAAAAATATTTTGTCACGGTTAGCAACAGCTCATCAGGAAAGGAAGTACATAGTTGAGGAAGGAAAGGAAAGGAAAGAGGGAAGGGAGGGGAAAGGAAAGTAAGTACATAGATGAGGAAGGAAAGGAAAGGAAAGAAGGATGGGAAGGGAAGGAAAGAGGGAAGGAAAGGAAAGGAAAGAGGGAAGAGAAGGGAAAGGAAAGGAGAAAGGAAGTACATAGATGAGGAAGGAAAGGGAAGGAAAGAGGGAAGGAAAGGAAAGAGGGAAGGAAAGGAAAGGAAAGAGGGAAGAGAAGGGAAAGGAAAGAGGGAAGGGAAGGAAGTATATAGATGAGGAAGGGAAGGAAAGAGGGAAGGGAAGGGAAAGAAAAGGAAAGGAAAGGAAAGGACAGGAAAAGAAGTACATAGTTGAGGAAGGGAAGGAAAGGAAAGGAAAGGAAAGGAAGAAAGGAAAGGAAAGGAAAAGAAGTACATAGTTGAGGAAGGAAAGGAAAGGAAAGGAAAGGAAAGGAAAGGAAAGGAAGTACATAGTTGAGGAAGGAAAGGAAAAAGGAAAGGGAAAGAGAGGGAAGGGAAGGGAAGGGAAAGGAAAGGAAAAGGAAGGGAAGGGAAGGAAGAAAGGAAAGGAAAGGAAGGAAAGGAAAGGAAAGGAAAGGAAAGGAAAGGAAAGGAAGTACATAGTTGAGGTAGGAAAGGAAAGAAGGAAGGGGAAGGAAAGGAAAGGAAAGGAAAGGAAAGGAAAGGAAAGGAAAGGAAAGGAAAGGAAAGGAAGTACATAGTTGAGGAAGGAAAGGAAAGAGGGAAGGGAAGGAAGGGAAAGGAAAGGAAAGGAAAGGAAAGGAAAGGAAAGGAAAGGAAAGGAAAGGAAAGGAAGTACATAGTTGAGGTAGGAAAGGAAAGGAAAGGAAAGGAAAGGAAAGGAAGTACATAGTTGAGGAAGCAAAGGAAAGGAAAGGAAAGGAAAGGAAAGGAAAGGAAGTACATAGTTGAGGAGGAAAGGAAAGGAAAGGAAAGGAAAGGAAAGGAAAGGAAAGGAAGGAAGGGAAAGGAAAGGAAAGGAAAGGAAAGGAAAAGAAGTACATAGTTGAGGAAGGAAAGGAAAGGAAAGGAAAGAAGGGGAAGGGAAGGGAAGGGAAGGGAAAGGAAAGGAAAAAGGGAAGGGAAGGGAAGGAGGAAAGGAAAGGAAAGGTGAAAGGAAAGGAAAGGAAAGGAAAGGAAAGGAAAGGAAAGGAAAGGAAAGGAAGTACATAGTTGAGGAAGGAAAGGAAAGGAAAGAGGGAAGGGAAGGAAGGAAGGGAAAGGAAAGGAAAGGAAAGGGAAGGGAAGGAGAAAGGAAGGAAAGGAAAGGAAAGGAAAGGAAAGGAAAAGAAGTACATAGTTGAGGAAGGAAAGGAAAGGAAAGAGGAAGGGAAGGGAAGGGAAGGGAAAGGAAAGGAAAGGAAAGGGAAGGGAAGGAGAAAGGAAAGGAAAGGAAAGGAAAGGAAAGGAAAGGAAGTACATAGTTGAGGAAGGAAAGGAAAGGAAAGAGGGAAGGGAAGGGAAGGGAAAGGAAAGGAAAGGAAAGGAAAGGAAAGGAAAGGAAAAGAAGTACATAGTTGAGGAAGGAAAGGAAAGGAAAGAGGGAAGGGAAGGGAAGGAAAGGGAAAGGAAAGGAAAGGAAAGGGAAGGAGAAAGGAAAGGTGAAAGGAAAGGAAAGGAAAGGAAAGGAAAGGAAAGGAAAGGAAAGGAAAGGAAAAGAAGTACATAAATGAGGAAGGGAAGGAAAGGAAAGGAAAGAGGGAAGGGAAGGGAAGGAAAGAGGAAAGGAAAGGAAAGAGGGAAGAGAAGGGAAAGGAAAGGAAAGGAAGTACATAGATGAGGAAGGGAAGGAAAGGAAAGAGGGAAGGGAAGGAAAGAAAGTATATAGATGAGGAAGGAAAGGAAAGGAAAGGAAAGGAAAGGAAAGGAAAGAAGGGAAGAGAAGGGAAAGGAAAGGAAGTACATAGATGAGGAAGGAAGGAAAGGAAAGGAAAGAGGGAAGGGAAGGAAGGAAGTATATAGATGAGGAAGGAAAGGAAAGGAAAGGAAAGAGGGAAGGGAAGGGAAGGAAAGGGAAAGGAAAGGAAAGGAAAGGGAAGGAGAAAGGAAAGGTGAAAGGAAAGGAAAGGAAAGGAAAGGAAAGGAAAGGAAAGGAAAGGAAAGGAAAGGAAAAGAAGTACATAAATGAGGAAGGGAAGGAAAGGAAAGGAAAGAGGGAAGGGAAGGGAAGGAAAGAGGAAAGGAAAGGAAAGAGGGAAGAGAAGGAAAAGGAAAGGAAGTACATAGATGAGGAAGGGAAGGAAAGGAAAGAGGGAAGGGAAGGAAAGGAAGTATATAGATGAGGAAGGAAAGGAAAGGAAAGGAAAGGAAAGAGGGAAGAGAAGGGAAAGGAAAGGAAGTACATAGATGAGGAAGGAAAGGAAAGGAAAGAGGGAAGGGAAGGAAGTATATAGATGAGGAAGGGAAGGAAAGGAAAGGAAAGAGGGAAGGGAAGGGAAGGAAAGAGGAAAGGAAAGGAAAGAGGGAAGAGAAGGGAAAGGAAAGGAAAGGAAGTACATAGATGAGGAAGGAAAGGAAAGGAAAGAGGGAAGGGAAGGAAAGGAAGTATATAGATGAGGAAGGAAAGGAAAGGAAAGGAAAGGAAAGAGGGAAGAGAAGGGAAAGGAAAGGAAGTACATAGATGAGGAAGGAAAGGAAAGGAAAGAGGGAAGGGAAGGGAAGGAAGTATATAGATGAGGAAGGAAAGGAAAGGAAAGGAAAGGAAAGGAAAGGAAAGGAAAGGAAAGGAAAGAGGGAAGAGAAGGGAAAGGAAAGGAAGTACATAAATGAGGAAGGAAAGGAAAAAGGGAAGGAAAGGAAAGGAAAGGAAAGAGGGAAGGGAAGGGAAAAGAAAGGAAAGGAAGTACATAGACGAGGAAGGAAAGGCAAGGAAATACATTGATGGGGAAAAGGGAATGAAAGGAAAGGAGAAAAGAAAAGAAAAGGAAGGAAGGAAAATGAAGGCGGGAAGAAAAATCCATTCACCTCCGTCTCCTGCCAGGATCCGATGGAAATTCAGCGGGAACCTCGGAGGATCAAATCGAGATTTCATCCAGAAAAGCTCAGCGCCCAGCCAGCCGTCCGCCGCTTTCCCCGAAGGGGAAAATTCTCCAGGGCTGCTCTCTTTTCCATCCGCTGCTCGCAAATCCTTCTCGGACTGCTGAGTTGTTTCTCTCTCTCTCTCTCTCTCCTGTCCTACAATCACCCTTCCGCGATAGTTATAAAGTTCAGCCTTGGCTTTTGGAGGAGGAGGAGGAGCGGGGGGCTGTTTTGCAACGAAACGATCCGCCAAGGGGCTTCAAAGGACAAGTCGCCCCCGCCCCCACTTTCCACCCCCCTCCCCTTTGTTTGCAACTGATCGCTTTGCTACAGTTTCGGGCTCAATTTTAAAAAAAATAAAAATATCGCAAAGGCGAAGAAGTCGGCTCCCTTCTCGACGTTGGAGAAGCTGGCTCGGAGCGGCTTCGGTTCTTGCAAGGCAGGAATGAAGCGATGCGAAGCCCCCTCTTTCGCCCCCACCCCCAAATAAAAATAAAATAAAATAAATCAAGCTCAAAAGCCAGCCACCTACCCGACCTTGGCTTGCTTTCTCGAAAAGGGGATCAGCAAAAACTGAAAGGGGAAAACTTTCGCTTGCCTGGAGGGGAGGGGAGGGAGGAGGCGTCCCCTCTTCTCTCCTCCTCCCCTCTTATTTGGCCCCCTCCTTTCAAAACTGGAGGTGGGGGGAGAAACCGGGCTTCCTTTTTTTTTGAGGAAGGGGTCCCTGCGGCTTTGCTTGCCCCTTCCTCTCGGTTCAATCGTTGCAATCTCAGCACGGATCTTTTTGCAAAAGAGGCGCCGTTTGCAAACCGCCGCCCCCTCCCCTTTGGGGTGAGAGAGAAAAAAGAGAAAGAGGGAGAAGGAAGGAGGGAGGAAGAGAGGGGGAGAGAGGGGGAGAGAGAAAGAGGGAGGGAGAGAAAGAGAGGAGGGAGAGAAAGAGAGAGGGGGAAAAGAGAGAGAGGGAAAGAGAGAAGGGGAGAAAGAGAGAAGGGAGGGAGAGAGAAAGAGGGACAAAGAGGGGGAGAGGGGGGAAGGAGGGAGAGAGAGGGAAAGAGAGAAAAAGAGAGGGAGAGAAGGAGGAAGAGAAAGAAAGAGAGCGCGAGAGAGAGGGAGAGAGGGAAGGAGGAAGAGAGCGCGAGAGACAGAGGGAAAAGAGAGAGAGAGAAAAAGAGATCCGCCGCAGCTCTTTCCCGTGTCTTTCTGGGTTGCTCAACACACACAAACACAACCCGCTGGGCAGGGTCGTTATTTTAAAAGAAAAGAAAACCTCGCAGCGAGCCGGGACGGGAGGGAGGAAGTGGGGGGGTCGGTTGTGGAATTTACAGGTTGTTGCGGGGGAAATGGAGAGGAAAGTCAAGCGAAAAAGCAGCTTTTAAGGCAGCCTGAAAACCGCAGGGTTTTTAATAGTTAGGAAGGTGTGATAGATCTAGCTCAAAGAGGAGGTGTAGGTCTCTTTCTCTCTCTCTCTCTTTTTTTTTAATGGGAGGGGGTGATTAAAGAAAGGAGGTTAAGACATTTGAAGGTTCTCTTTCCCCTCTCAAAAAATGTTATTTTCTTGGCGTTTTGTTTCAGGAGGGTTGCGAGAGTTATGCTGTTTATTTATGGAAAGATAAATAGGAAGAATTTAGGCACCGTTTCTAAAAGAAAGAAGTGGTGCTTTTTCCTTCCTTCCTTCCTTCCTTCCTTCCTTCCTTCCTTCCTTCCTTCCTTCCTTCCTTCCTTCCATCCATCCATCCATCCATCCATCCATCCTTCCATCCATCCCTCCTTCCTTCCTTCCTTCCTTCCTTCCTTCCTTCCTTCCTGTTTCCTCTTTACAATTATTATTATTTATTGTTGCCATTTGATTCGTCTCACCTTTTCTTTTCTCCCTTCCTCCTTCCTTCTTTCCTTCTCCCTCCCTCTCTCCTTTCCTTCCTTCCATCCTTCCTTCTCTCCTGTTTCCTCTTTATAAATGTCATTTATTGTTGCCATTCATCTCACCTTCTTTCTTTCTTCCTTCTTTCTTCCTTCCTTCCTTCTCCCTCCCTCCTACCCCCTTCCTTCCTTCTCCATTCCTTTCCTTTCCTTCCTCATCTATGTACTTCCTTTCCTTTCCTTTCCTTCCTCATCTATGTACTTCCTTTCCTTTCCTTTCCTCTTTCCTTTCCTTTCCTTCTTGAAAATGTGAACTGGTTTATACAAGAAGACTGAGAGCACAAAGGCACTTGCTTGGGAGTAAATGTGTATTGCAGAGTCTATACACACACACACAAAGACGCACACACAATGGGTGTAAGGGAACAGAAGGGCTTTTTTCGCACCCTGTGGTGCAAAATGAAAGAAATTAGGCGATTTTCCAATTGCTCCTCTGACTGTTTGTGCCACCGCTCTTCCTTTCGCCCTCACCCTCACCTCCTCAGCCATGGGGGCTTGGGGAGAAGAGAGAAAATGCCCCCTCCCCTTTTCCTCCCTCCCCCACCATTAATTTTTCAGGAGGAGGGAGCCGGCAATCCGTCCCACCCACCCTCTACCACCCCCAATGGCCTTAGGACTTGTTAGTGTTAAGATCTCTACGGGGGCAAACGACCGAAGTGACAGGAAAGCAGGAGAAAAATTACACACACACAGCCCGTTTTGTCACAAAAAAAGGACCCAAAGCAGAGATTAAAGGGATTTAACCGAGGTGTCCCGAATGAAATGGAAAAAGTTGATTTGGAAAAAAAGGGAAAGGAGGAAAAAAGGGAAAGGGAAAAAAAAACCGAATTGTGAACTCTATTTTGTTGCCTTCGTGGTTTTTCCCTGTCTCTCCCCCCCCCCCATTGCATACCTGTGTGTCCCCCCCCCAAAAAAGGAATTCAAACATCCTCTATTTGATTTGCAAGCAGATGCAAAAAAGGGGGGGGCAGAGAAGCAAGATTGGCAAAGCAGGGGGGAAAAAATAAAGAATATTTTGCACAGAAAAGTAGGGGTGGGAATGAAATGCACGCGCCAGGCTGAAATAAACAAAAAAAACCCAACTAAAAAGAAAAAAAATATGGGGAAAAGAGCCCCCTTTTCCAAAAAAATATAAATAAAGCAAAACCTTCCTTTGCTCCCCCCCACTCCGGCATTGGGCGCCTGGAAGAAAAAAAAAACTACAAAGAGGCGAAATTATATCCCAGCCCTGTAACCCGATCCATCCTCTTAAAGAGGAGTGGAGAAATTGATTTGCAAAGAGACAGAAAAAAACCCCTGGGAGCTGATATTGATTAACTGGCGGAGATTCCCCCCCACTCCCGCTTTTAACCTTCAGCCCCAAAGAGAATAAACTCTTCCCTCCCCCACCACTCTTTTAACTGCACTGGAGTTAATGGCCATTTTGTAGCTTCGATTTCTGACGCCCTCCCCCAGTATTGACTGGGAAGGAAAGTTGCTCGTCTTTGTGAATGCAGTAAAAGAGGGGAAAGGAGGAGGAAGAGGAGGAGGAGAGGAAGAAGAAGAGGGAGAGGAGAAGGGAAAGGAGGAGAGGAAAAGGAGGGAGGAGGAGAAGGAACAGAAAAAAGGAGGAGGAGGGGGAGGAGGAGGAGGAGGAGGAGGAGGAAGAGGGAGAGGAGAGGGAAAAGGAGGAGGAGGAAGAAGAGGAGGAGGGAAAGAAGAAGAGGAAGATGGGGGAGGAGGAAGAAGAGGAGAGGAAGAAGAGGAGGAGGAGAGGAAGAGGAGGAGGAGAGGAGGAGAAAGGAAAGGAAGAAGAGGAGGAGGAGAGGAATAAGAAGAGGAGGAAGAGAGGAATAAAAAGAGGAGGAGAGGAAGAGGAGAAAGAAGGAAAGGAAGAGGAGGGAGGAGGAGGAAGAGGAGAGGAAGAAGAAGAGGAAGAAGAGGGAGAGGAGGAGGAGAGGAATAAGAAGAGGAGGAAGAGAGGAAGAAGAAGAGGGAGGAGAGGAGGAGGAGGAGGAGGAGAATGAACAGGACGGAGGAGGAGAAAGGAGAAGAGGAAGAGGAGGGAGGAGGAGGAAGAGAGGAGAGGAAGAGGGAAAGAAAAAGAGGAAGAGGAGGGAGGAGGAAGAGGAGAGGAGGAGGAGAAAGGAGGAGAGGAATAAGAAGAGGAGGAAGAGAGGAAGCAGAAGAGGAGGAGAGGAAGAGGAGGAGGAGAAGAATGAAGAGGAGGGAGGAGGAGGAGGAGAAGAGGAAGAGGGAAAGAAGAAGAGGAAGAAGAGGAAGGAGGAGGAAGAGGAGGAGGAGGAGGAGGACAAGCAGAAGGAACACAGAATAACAGATTTATAAGGGACCTTGGAGGTCCTCCAGTCCAACACAAGCAGGAGACCTTGTACCATTCCAGACAAATGGCCCTCTGGTCTTTAAAAACCTCTCGTGATGGAGCACCCACAACTTTTGGAGGCCACTGATTGATCGTTCTGGCTGTCAGCAAACTTCTCTAGTTGGAGGCTGGATCTTTCCTTAATGACCTTCCACCCTTTTCTCCTTGTCCTGCCTTCAGGCATTTGGGGGAAGAAGTTGACACCCTCTTCTTTTGCCATTTCCAGACGTCCTGGAAGGCAGCTGTCATGTCAGCCCTAGTCTTTGTCAAACTAGACATGACTAGTTCCTTCAATCAGTAACACACACACACCCCAATCACCCTTGTTGCTTTTCTCTGAAGAGGAGGAAGAGGGGGGAGGGGGAGGAGCTGGACTGTGGAGTCCTTGGGGTTCTCTGAGGTCCGTTAGTTTTCCTGTAGACGTTGCATTATCCAAAGGAGTAACCTCATCCATGCTGGAAGGGAATGAGGTTTGCAGAGGGGAGGAACAGAAGGAGAAGGATAGACTGTGGAATCCCTGGTGCTCTGAGGTTGGTTGTTTTCTTAAAGACATTTCATTACCCAGATTGGTAACCTCGTCAGTGCTACAAGGGTGTGGGGTTTGGGAGGGAGGAGGAGGAGGAGGAGGAGGAGGAGGAGGAGGAGGAGGAGGAGGAGGAGGAGGAGGAGGAGGAACAGGAGGAGAAGGATGGACTGTGGAGTCCCTGGTGCTCTGAGGTTGGTTGTTTTCTTAAAGACATTTCATTACCCAGATTGGTAACCTCGTCAGTGCTACAAGGGTGTGGGGTTTGGGAGGAGGAGGAGGAGGAGGAGGAGGAGGAGGAGGAGGAGGAGGAGGAGGAGGAGGAGGAGGAGGAGGAGGAACAGGAGGAGAAGGATGGACTGTGGAGTCCCTGGTGCTCTGAGGTTGGTTGTTTTCTTAAAGACATTTCATTACCCAGATTGGTAACCTCGTCAGTGCTACAAGGGTGTGGGGTTTGGGAGGAGGAGGAGGAGGAGGAGGAGGAGAGGAGGAGGGGAGGAGGAGGAGGAGGAGGAGGAGGAGGAGGAGGAGGAGGAGGAGATGGATTGTGGAGTCCATGGTGCTCTGAGGTTAGTTGTTTTTATGTAGACCTTTCATTACCCAGATTGGTAACCTCATCATTGCCAGAAAGGTGTGGGGTTTGGGAGGAGGAGGAGGAGGAGGAGGAGGAAATGATCTGCCTCAATATTTCTTTCCCCCTTTAGCTCCTGGAAACAACCAGGCACAGCCCTTGTGTGTGTACACACACACTGCCAGCCCTTGTTAGACAGGAGATTTTCATCCCTGGATCTCTGCCCAGAAGCTTTTAAGGATGAAAAGGCACCTCGGCTGCACTTGACAGAGACGTAGAAAAGAGACAGAGAAGGTAGGGGGGTGGGGTGGGAAATAATAGGAGGAGTGTGTGATGAGCAGGTGTTTTAAGACCTTTTGAAAAAGAAGCTGCAGCTGAAATGGGGGGGAAGAGAAATGAGGAAGAAGGAGAAGAGAAGGCAGAAAGAAAAGGAGGAAGGAGAAGCCCAGGGTTGTTGTTTTTTTGAGCTAAAAATGGGAGTGACTGATAGAAGCAGGAAAAGCAATCAAAGTGGGGATTGAGGCCAATTTTTCCATTTTGGGGGCTGCTCATTTCCCCCCCCAAAAAAATTAGCAGAAAAAGATGGAAAGCCCTGTTGGAAGTTATCTTTTGCCAATAACATGGGTATTCCACCCACATATTTTGACAAAAAGAGAGGGGGAATTGTAGGAAGTTAGCACCCACCCGTCTCCTAGGAAAATGAAACATTTTAGGATATATTAAAAAGGCAGAATATTTCCCCTAAAAGAGAAGTAGAAACTCAAAAAGGCAGAAACTCAGCCGCTTTCCCAACACCTTTGTCAATAGACCATTAAGGCCTGGGTCCAGGGGTGGGATTCTACCAGTTTGCACCTATTCGCTAGAACCGGTTGTTAACACTCTAAGCAGTTCAGAGAACCGGTTGTTAGAAGAAATTACTGGCCTAATCCTGTAAGGAAGGCAGGAAGGAAACATTCTGGTGTTGCTGACAGAAACTGCCTCTCCGTTAACCCTTATTACATTCTTGGCAGGACTAGACTTCCTGTCTCAGGAACTTCTCTGGAGTTTTTTTCCCCTCCTTTGCTGGTACTTTGCTTGTGTGGAGTGACCATTCAAACTTACAATGGCACTGAAAAAAAGTGACTTATGACCGTTTTCACACTTACGACTGTTGCAGCATCCCCACAGTCATGAGAGGCCAGGCGAGGAGGTGCATATCTCGAGGTGAGTGATATTGAGTTGGCCCACCCAGCCAAGTCACATGACCACCAAGCCATGCCCCACCCAGTCACATGACCACCAAGCCACCGCCCACCACCTAAGCCACACCCACAGAACTGGTTGTTAAAATGTTTGAATCCCGCCCCTGCCTGGGCCAGTCTATTCCACATAACAAAGACCTACCTCCTTCAGGCAGAGTCATTGAATTGCCCTTCACTGCACCATCCAGCAAGTTTCAACCAAACTTAGCACCCTGACCAACCTAAAAAGCTACACCATGACCTCTGATAGCAACCATGGTGCCCCAGGAAGTTCAAAGCCTCGAGGGGGCATAAAACTCAGGGATTGTCAGCATTTCTTCCAGTGGTGGTGGGTATTCAGATCGGGCGAACTGGTAGCAAGGATTTGGCGTGGGTCGCCAAACCAGTAGTAAGTTCTGGCTGGCCACACCCCAGTCCCAGTTGCCCTGTCGCCGCTGGCTCACTTGCCCCGCCTGCCTGATGCTCACTCACCCTGCCCACCTGACGCTGGCTCCTTAAGGTATTTCTTTCTTTTTCCCCTCCTGACAATCAGCTGTTAATACAATCAGCTGTGCCAGGATTCCCATTGCTCAGGCCCAGGAGTCAAAAAATGGAGGGACGGGCTCAGCCTCCCCTCCATTTTTTCTTCCTAAAGCCCAGAGGAGAATTCTGGGAGCAAAAATGCTCCCCTCAGAGCAGTGGTGGCTAACCTTTTGGGGCTCCTGTGCCAAAAATTGTGCGTGCGTTGCGCCCAGAAGGCAACGCGCATGTCCCCCCCACACCCCCTCCGCATGCAAGCGCAATCCCCACCCAGCCACCCACCCCTGCCACCCCCTTTCCTGCACTGTGCCTCAGCTGGCTTGAGGAAGGCTTTTGCAGGCTTCTGCAGGCTTCTGCAGGCCGAAAAGTAGCCCCGTTTCGTCACTGCTGGTATTTTCAGAAAAACAGGAAGTGACCGAAACGGGACTAGTTTTTGGCCTGCAAAGCCTGCAGAATCCTTCCATGAGACTTTGGGAGGCCGAAAAAGGCCTTCAAACCCACCAAAAATCAGCTGTGAGGCGCGCGCATGCACAGTGAGGTAAGTTTGCCTGCACCTCACGTGCCGTCACAAATGGCTCTTGTTAGGAATATGAGTCACCTAACAGCTATTTGGGTTAGAAATATATAAACCAGGATAAACATTTTAAAACTGTAACTTCAAGAAAATGCAAAACTGTAATTAGGTGTGATTTCTCAAACGGCCATAAGATGGAGCCAGAAACCTGGTTTGTTTAGTCTGAGTCTCAGAAGAGAGTGTGAGTGTATCTGTTTCCTTCTGTTGGAAAGTATTGCTCCTTCTCCATTTTTCCTAATTGACTGTTATTTCTGGATTTGATGTAAGTTTGTTACTGAACTGTTTTTGACACTGGAATTTGTTATTGAATTATCCCTGGATTGAAAAACTGAGTGATTTACCTGTGAATGATTTTGGATTGCTTGTTTTGGACTTTGCTTAACGTTTCTGGAAGTAAAAACCTACATTTACTGTACAGTGTATCTGTGTGCTGTGTGTGTATTATTCAAACACTTCTCTCAAATACGTCTCCCTGTATGCGCTCATTCTCCTAACGGGGAATTACCTCAACAGCTCTCTGTGTCACCTGTGGCACACGTGTCATAGGTTCGCCATCACAGCTCCTCTGAGGCCCAGAAGGCCCCAAAAACAGGTGGTGGGGGGGGTGGCTGCAAAAAAAAAAGCCACACCCACCTAGCCACACCCACAGAACCGGTAGTAAAAAAATTTGAATCCCACCCCTGATTTCTTCCCCTTTTTCTTTTTTCTTTTTTTGTAAATTTTATTGGTTTTTAAAGACAAACAAAAACAAACAAAACATAAAAACATCCAACTTTCTTCCATAAGGGTACAAGCAGTGTGTCGGTTGGTCTACAAAATTTTTGTGCATCCATTTCATAGCCTCAATTACAGTTACATTGCATAACAACTCATATTATTATATCATCACAGAAAGATTGCATACCCTAGTATCATTATTAATCAATCATTTGACTATAATTTTGTTCATTCATACTTTGCAAGATAACTATAATTTACTTAGTTTATTTTATAACAATTCATATAATCCTCCCAAATCTATCCTAGAAACATTTTATAGATATAATAATAAAAAAAGAAGAAGAAATACATCTTTATATATTCATTGTTTCTCTTTGCCCAAGATCTCCAAGGCATGTGATCCTATCCGTCATTAAACCATCTTTCCAAGCCCTCCACCATGTTTCCAGTGTCTTTTTTTGCCCTCGCTTGGAACTGAACCCAGAAGGATATTTCTTCCAACGGCACCAAGTGGGATTTGAAGCCAGGAGGAACCAGGAGGGGTGGGATTCTACCGGTTCGGACCGGTTTGGGAGAACCGGATGTTTAATGTTACATTTGGTTCTCCGGACCAGTATTTCAACCAACCAGTTGGCCTCACCCACCCTGCTCCTCCCCTCCCCTCTCAGGAGTCTCCGTGTGATGCAGGTCAAAGCAGGGTCCGCGTGGAAGTTCTGGGAGGGGGAAAAAAACCTCCTTCCTGGAAGTACCAGAAGGCCGGAAATGGACCTGTTTCTGCCTTCCGGTGGGCCTCCGGTGCCCTGGGGGAGGCTGTTTTCACGCTCCCAAAGACCCGGGGGAAGCCTCCAGACCCTTGGGAGGGTGAAAATGGCCTCCCGCGGGCTCTGGCGGGCCACCAGAAGCTGGAAACCGGAAGTTCCAATAGGCCATCATGGCCACGCCCACCCCGCCACTGGGCAGCGCACCGATTGCCGGCATTTTTTGAATCCCATCCCTGGGAGGAACCTTCCAATCTTGGCTTGTCTGAAAGAGGCAGCGCCATTCAAAGAAGAAAGAAGTCGTGCCCCAAACTAGGTTGGTTCTAGCCAACCAACTCTTAGCAACGTCTCGTAAGAATGGGCCAGGGGATGAAACCGATTCACAAAGGCGATGGATCCCAGATCAAGAAGGTCACCCTTTTCCCCCCTCCCACCAAAACGTGCCGGTTCTTCCCCCAAATGTTTGCACCGTCCCTGGAGCAACATCGGGGCCAGCTGTCTTCCCAGGGGCCAGGGGGTTTGGTTCTCCAGCTGTGATTCGCAAACCTCGTTTCGGGATTGACAAGGGTTTGGACCCTTCTTTCTGAAGGCGCTTAAGAATAGTCCCTCCTCTTCCTGAAGCCGTGGTGGTGGTGCAGTGGCTGGAAGGCGGTATTGCAGGCTGACTTTGCCAACTGCCAGCGGTTCGATCCTGACTGGCTCAACGTTGACCTGGCTGTCAGTAAACGTTGACCAAGGTCAGTAAAATGAGAACCCAGATTGTTGGGGGGGACAAGAAGCTGACCCTGCAAACCACTTAGAGAGGGATGTAAAGCACCGTGAAGCGGTGTATATAACTTGAAGGGCTATCGCTATTCCTCCTCCTTTTCCTCCTCTTCCTCATTCTTCTCCCCCTTGTGCTCCTCCTTGTCCTCCATTCTTTCTCTTTCTGCTTCTCCTCCTTCTCCTCCATTCCTTCTCCTTCTTTTCCACCTCTTCCTCCCGCTTCTCCTCCTCCTCTTCCTCCACTCCTCTTTCTGCTTGTCTCCGTTCTCCATTCCTCCTTTCCCTCTTCTTTTTTCTCCTCCTCCTCTTCCTCCTCCTCCTTCTCCTTTTCTTAGTCCTTATTCTCCCCTTCTTCTTTCTCCCCTTCTCCTTCCTCTTGCCCTCCTTTTCCCCCTCTTCGTCTTCCTCCTCTTCTTCCTCTTCCACCTATCCTCCTACTCCTTACCCCCTCTTCCTCTTTTATTTATTTAAAAGTCTATTTAAACCTTTCAAGGTAAATTACCCAAGCTTTAGGGAGGCATTACCAGGAGGATCCAAGAACAGGGGAATAAGTGCGTGCATAAATCAATCAATCAGTGTTCCGATATTTGAGGAGCTGCCACAGAGAGAAGGGAAGGGGTCAAGCTATTTTCCAAAGCACCCGAAGGCCAGACAAGGAATAATGGATGGGAACGGATCCAGGAGAGATTCAACCTGGAAATAAGGAGAAATTTTCTGACAGGGACAACAATCAACCCATGGAACAGAAGCTGCCTTCAGAACTTGTGGGAGCTTCATCACCGGAGTCTTACAAGAAGAAACTGGACTATTTGTCAGAAATGGGGTAGAGTCTCCCGCTTGGGCGGGGGGTTGGACTAGATGACCAACAAGGTCCCTTCTAACTGTTAATCCGTTAATCAGAATAGAGCTGGAAGGGACCTAAGAGGCCTTATAGTCCAACCCCCTGCTCATGCAGAAGACCCTTACGATTTCAGACAGCTGGCTGTCCAATCTCTTCTTAAAAACCTCCAGTGCAACTTCTGGTGGCAAGCAGTTCCACTGGTTAATTGTCCTCACTGTTAAGAAAGTTTCTCCTTAATTCCAGGTTGCTTCTCTCCCTGATTGGTTTCCATCCATTGTTTCTTCTGATGCTTTGGAAAATAAGTTGATCCCCCTCCTCTTTGTGGCAGCCCCCCCAAATACTGAAACATTGCTCTCATGTCCGCGCCAGTCCTTCTTTTCTTTAGATTTAGCCAAACCCAAATCCTGCAATCGTTCTTCATATGTTTTAGCCTCCAGGCCCTTTAATTATCTTAGTTGCTCTTCTTATGACAGTGCCATGGCCCTGGTGGAGACTGACTCTGAGGGAGAGGAGGGACAGCCGACAGGGAGTGGAAGTGGGGCTCCGGAGGTGGTGGAGGAGGCTGGGGAAGGGCAGAGGCCGGCTGGGAAGTCAGAGGAGGACCCAGGCCCTCCCCTCTCCATCCTAGGTCACGCAGGAGGAGAGGATAAGGGAGAGACGTGGTCTACTCGGGAGGAGAGGGCCTTGATCCTCTTCATGGGCTGCAGCTGTGACAACTGGATAAGAGGACGGACATGCGTATGGGCCAGTGCTGGAAACAAAGCGTGGAAATATCTCTAGTTTATTGTTCCTCTCTGAGTTTGGCATCCTTCCCACTGTGCGTTCTGATATCTGTGGATGTCTTCAAGCCCTCATCTTGCCTGGTTTGGGTTGTTGTTTTTTTTACTCTTTATAATTTAAACGGCATTTCCTCTTTCTTGTAACTGCTTGTGTAGGAGTTTTTTTGTCTCCAGTCAAGGATATTTGGAGCTTGGAAGCAAAGTGAAGGAAAAAAAGGGGGCTTCACTGGGTTTCTGTGACTGTGTTTATTTTGTATCCCCACCCTGGGTCATCACAGACAGTGTTGTACAAACCCATCATTTACTTCTGGTTTTTTGGCAAAACCATGCCCATAGTTTGAACCATTGATTCGCTTAAAGATTGTGATAATCCATTTAATGACTGCCACAAAACAGCTCGTAAAATCCGGCCAGTCGTGCAAACCAACCCATTTTATGACTGTCACGATTTGTGACGGTGATGGTCAGGCTCCATTACAGTCCTAAGTTGAAGACTACCTGTATTAAGATGAGAGGTGAAAATGATCACCCGTAGTCCTCATTCAGTGACCACAGTCGGGTCACTCTGTCATTAAGCGACACAATCGTTAAGCAAAACCACCACTGTGTGAATGACCTGACTTTATAGACCTGCAAATGTTACGGACAACAAGGATTGCTTCTGGTGTATAACATTACCATAGTTGTAACTGTCAATGGTCGCTAAATGAGGCAGTCACTAAACAAGGACCTGTTTTTCTTGATGTATCCTGAACAAGAACAACAGCTTGCTTTGAATTAGGAAAAGCATTTGATTCACTACCCCGTCATTAGATTTTAAAAAAATGTTTTGAGGGTTTTGGTATATAATGTCCTTTAAATAATGCAGTGGAGTAAAAAAAATAATGAGAAAATAGCATTGATGAGAAATACAGAAGGACTGAAGGAGCAGTTAAAAATCAGAATTTTACAAGGCGGCTGCTTGTCTCCGGTGCTTTTAAATGTGACTTGGATTCCATAGTGATAATTTTAAATAAAAATACCAGCAGGCTATGAATGGATCCAGGCAGGGGACACACACACAAAAAAACCCCTCCCCACACCATTCTCTCTACATGGATGAAGTCAAACGACACGCAGACTCATCTACAGAAATACAGTCACTGTTACATACAGTTTAAATCTTTTGCGAGGACATCAAAAGGGAATTTGGAGAGGATAATGGGGCAACGCTGCCAATAAAAGAAGAAGAAAATTGAATATTTAAATGGAACTGAACTGTGGAATGGTACCATCATCAAAAGCACTGGCAAGAGGAGCAAGATATATCGGTTTGAGTATTTGAGAAGCAAACAATATTTTCCAGGCTGAAATGAAAACAAAAACAAAAAACAAAAAATCCGACACTGAATACGTAAAGCGAGTGAGGAAATTTTTTTAAAATTTCCAAATTGAACGGTGGTAACACAGCCAATGGCATTAAAACAGGGGCTTTTCTTGTGATAGGCTACACAACAGATATTTTAACTGGACATGGGTGGAAATGGATGCTTCAGGCCTGTTTTGCTCAATATCAGCTTATTTTTTTAAGATATGTGGACTTCAGTTCCCAGAATTCCCCATCCAATCATCTTGAAGCATACTAGCTGGGGAATTGTGGGAGTTGAAGTCCACCCCTTTTGAAATACATCAGCTTGGGTATTCTGGAAATTTATATCCACCCGTTTTGAAACATGCTGGCAGGGGAATTCTGGAAGTTGAAGTCCACACATGTTAAAAGCATGTTGGCTGAGGGATTCTGAGAACTGAAATCCATCCACCTTGAAGCAAACTGGCCAGGGAATTCTGGGAGTTGAAGTCCACCTATCTTGAAGTATGCCAGCTTGGAAATTCTGGGAGTTGAACTCCACCCATCTGGAAACAGTCAGGCTGGGGAATTCTGGGAGTGTCAGGATTCCGGCAGTTACTCCAATTAAATCATAAGCCTCGAGCCACACTCCCAAAACTAAAAAAGATTTATTTGAAGGTAACATTCTACGTCCTGCATTTACCTGGGCATAGCCAACTTTGAGATATGTAATTCACTGTCACCCTTGATCCTGCTTTCCCCCCCACCCCTCTGGGTGTATCATCCAACAAAAAACATCCATAGCCAAGAGTCATCAATCATGCCCTCCAATTAGATTTTTGCTCGATAGAAGCTTCAGTCATCTAATCGGTCTCTGAAGAAAATATGAATGAAATGTACTTTCGATTCCACACTGCTGCCTGCTTTTTGAAAATCCCCCGCTTCTTTCTGTTGACAACTATAAAATGTGTATACAAAATGTTTTATGAATTGACATTCGGCTCCCCTCACTTCTTGAAGGTGACCTGGCTGGGGAATTCTGGGAGTTGAAGTCCATCCATCTTGAAGCAACCTGGCTGAGGAATTCTGGGACTTGAAGTCCACCCATCTTGAGGCAACCTGGCTGGGGAATTCTGGGACTTGAAGTCCACCCTTGTTAAAATTGCTGGGGTTGCACTACACCGCTCTAGACACAAGGCTGACAGCCTACTGCAATCCATTCTGCGCTGCATCCAAAAATCAACACCGAACGCTCGTGTTTACCAAGGAAAATCAGCGGTTGTGATGTGTTGCAAATGAAGCAGACAGCCAAGGAATGAAATCAGTCAGCGATTACATAGAAAGCAAAGCAAAGAGAACAGGTTAATAATTGTCTGCAAGGAAAACATTCCAAAGGTGACAGAATCAAAGGTGACATTAAAAAGCTGAATGCTCAGAGCGGCAGATGAAAAATTTGGAGAAATAAACCCGGGCATGCTCAAGAAATTGAAAGCAAGGTAGAAAGCTAGCAAAATTGGCAATGGCTTCAGATTAAATCCATCAAGACGGAAACAAGATATTTCATATTTGCAGTGCAAGGATCATCTTAGCAATAATGCGATAGAAACAACACTTCAAAAAAAAAAAGAATCTGGAAACCAGTGTAAATTTCAATTATGCAAAAAAAGAAAGATCATATCGTTTTCAGCAAAAATTGTCCTGACAAGAGCAGTCAAAGACAAACACAAAAGCGTGAATTTTGATGTCCCAAAATATTAGCAGGATCATCATTTTCATAGCGAATTGTAATACACAAATAATACACAAAGTGCTTCAGAATCACCGTGTACAAATTTTATGAGGCTCCTGAATTCAGATAGACCAACATTTCAAACCCAAGAGGCTCAATGTCACAAGGGCTGAAGGAAAGCAAATTTTACTTTATCAAAGCGGCAAACCTAAATGACCATAATATAAAGGTAAAGGTTCCCCTCGCACATGCATGCTAGTCGTTTCTGGCTCTAGGAGGCAGTGCTCATTCCATTACTAAGCCAAAGAGCCAGCGCTGTCTGAAGACGTCTCCATGGTCACGTGGCCGGCATGACTCAATGCCGAAGACGCATGGAACACTGTTACCTTCCCACCAAAGGGGTCCCTATTTTTCTACTTGTATTTTTTTACATGCTTTCAAACTGTTAGGTTGGCAGAAGCTGGGACAAGTAACGGGAGCTCACTCCGTTATGCGGCGCTAGGGATTCGAACTGCCAAACTGCTGACCTTTCTGATCGACCGGCTCAGTGTCTTCGCCACTGAGCCACCGCATCCCTATGACCATAAAGTAGCTCAAAAGAAGCAAAACTAGGTTTGAGGCCAGGCACAGGGATTGGTGAGTGATAATGGTTATAATTGGAGAAGACTCAAGGATCCCGACCCTCTAGACTACTACAACGTGCTATATCTGGGATTACCCTTGAAGACAGTTTAGCAATCACTACAGCCTTAAAACACAACTGCTGCCAGTAATTACGTTCTTACCAGAATGGCATTGGTGTACAGTTAGTCCTTGACTTACAAGAGTTCATTTAGTGACTGTTCAAAGACTGTCCAATAGAATGCAGGCTGGTTGCAATTATGGCTGTGGAGGAAACTGGGGAAGGGCAAAGGCCAGCTGGGCAGAGCAGGGGAGAGAGAGAACAAGGGAGAGGGAGTTCAGAGGAAGACCCAGGCCCACCCCCTCTTCATCCTAGGGCACGCAGGGAGGAATGGAGAAGGGAGCAACGTGAGCTGCATGGCTTATGGGGGAAGGAAAGGGCTCTGATTCCCTTCATTAGCCACACCTGGGAATGAGAGTTTAAAAGAGATGCATACTGAGTGCAGCATCTGCTGGGAACAAACGTGATTTTATCTTGTGTTCACTTTGGTTATCTGTGTTCCTGGCGTCCTCCCAACTGGGTTGAATTACTGCCATCCCCTCATGTCTGGAATTCCTTCTCTTGCCCTGCCAAACTAAGTACCTCATTTTGCCTTGATTGGACTTATAGTTACAGTTTTTGTTGACCACGTTTTGGACTTGATTCTCTGCAGCCCAAGGCTGTTCCTGGGAGAGTTTTTCTCTAGCCCGGAAGGTAACCAGGACATTGGGGGCAGAGTTGGAGCTAATAAAGGAACTCCTACTTATTATTTGACTGTATTGTCTTTGTGCCACGTCCCTTTGGGTCATCACAGTACCTGTCCTGTTTTTTCTGCAGGCCTGTACCTGTCCTGTTCGGTTGCAGTACCAAACCAGACAGTTTATTGAGGTTCAAATTACAGACTCAAAAATTCCTTTACCAGAAGCAGATCAGCAGATCCTGGGCCAGTCTGAGCTTCCCAAATCCTGTAATTAGCAACTGTGTTAGTTACCAACTTGACAACTACAGCGATTTCCTTAACAACTGCGGCAAGGAATGGTCACAAAATGGGGCAAAAAAAACCTCACTTAGCAACTGTCTTGCTTAGGAACAGAAATCCGGGACTCATTGGTGGTCATAACTCGAGGATTACCTATAACCGTGATGGCAAACCTGTGGCACGCAGAGCCATTTGTGCGGGCACGCGAGCCGCAGGCAAAGTTGCCTCACTGCGCATGCGCGCCGCCTCCCAGCTGATTTTCAGGCCTTTTTCGGAAATACCAGAAGTGACAAAACGGGCCCATTTTTCGGCCTGCAGAGGCTTCCTTCAAACCTCTGGCAGGACGAAAAAGGCCTCAAACAGGCTGAATATCAGCTGGGAGGTGCAGTCCAGGTAAGGGGGCCAGCGGTGTGGAGGGGAATCGCGCGCGCATGCACAGAGGGCACGAGGGGCTGCATGCATTTCCTTCTGGGTGCTGGCACATGAGAGCGCACACAAGCGCGCACGCAATTTTTCAGCACAGGAGCCCCAAAAGGTTAGCCCCCACTGACCTATAATATAGATGCCGGATTGGTGCACGCTCCGCATCACGGCATTGGGCGTACGTGAAACCATCTCCAACAGTGAGACTGCAGAGAGCAGAGTTTGAAAAAAATCAATCCTCTTTGGAAGACGCCGAAGTATCGCGTAGGAGCGGACGCTGAACAGGACGAGAAAGCAATTTCCACATTTTGAACTGCCACAGGCCCTTTGACCCGATGGTTTCATTTCCTTGAGGAACCGAAGCTTTCTTTACCTGGTCAGCAAAAACAGAGCTGTGTGTGTGTGTGTGTGTGAGGGGAGAGTGTCAGTATTGCCCTGGCAAAGAGAATCAAAATTTTTGCATAATCGTTGGAAGCCCCTTTCTTTTTCGTGGAAAAAGAAATAACGGTTGATCGCTGTTCTGCGTTGCTTACAGAAGGGCTAAAAATCAGGAGTAGGACTTCAAAAATTTCAGCAACCGAAATGTATACAAAATGTTTTATAGGTGGCACATCCCGCCAACAAAATTAGTGAAGATACATCCAAATGTATCCCCTATTTGTTGGAAATGCTCCCAGGAATATGGATCATATTATCATATATGGTGGTCAGCCCAGGAATTTTGGCCGGTCAGCAGGTTCTGACCTGTTCTGGAGAACCGGTAGCGGAAATTTTGAGTAGTTTGGAGAATCGGTAGTGAAAGTTTTGATTAATTCGGAATACTACTTCTGACAGGCCCCGCCCCCATCTATTCTCCGCTTCCTGAGTCCCAGCTGATCGGCTGGGTCTCCTTTTGTTGCCCTGCACAGGAGAACAGAGCTGGAAAGCAGGTTAGTGGGATGGGGTGGGAATGGAGATTTTGCAGGATTCTTCCCCTGCCAAACCCACCACACCATGCCTATGCCACACCCGCAAGCCACACCCACAGAACCGGTAGTAAAAAAGTTTGAATCCCACCACTGAACAACATAATACATACATTTATACATTACAACAATTTTCCATATTTCTAATCTACTGTCTTAACATCCTTATTTTATTTTAATTCTAAGTCCTCCCTTTTTCCCCACCATTAATAAAATTTATTCCATACTTTGCAGTATTCAGTCTCATCCTTAGTTTTTTAATTCCAGAGTTTAATTTATCCATTTTGGTGCATATCCATATCTTTTTCATTACCTCGTTTTCATTGGGAATTTCTTTATCTTTCCACTTTTGAGCACAAGCTAATCTTGCTGCCATGATCACATGTATGATTAGATACTTCAGTTCCTTATAATATCTCTCTGTATTGATTCCCAGCAGGAAAAAATCCAGTTTGTACTCGACATAACTGCAGAGTTGCAGAGCTTAATATAGAGCCATATCTAGACTACTTCTAGTTTCAGTTTCCAAACTGTCCTCGTTGGCTGATTTAGTTGCTATGCCTATTCATTGGCTGACCTTGTTACCATGCTCTATTCCAGTTCATGAATAGACTCTGACAACATGCTGGCTGGGGAATTCTGGGAGTTGAAGTCCACACATGCCTTGGTAAGGTCACACTTGGAATATTGCATCCAGTTTTGGTCACTGTGGTATTAAAAAGATGTCAAAACTCTAGAAAGAATGTAGAGAAGAGCAACAAAGACGAGTAGGGGACTGAGGGCTAAAACACATGAAGGATGGTTGCTGGAATTGGGTTTGTCTAGTTCAAGGGCCTTCCAACTTGGCAAGTTTAAGACTTGTAGACTTCAACTCCCAGAATTCCCGAGCTAACATGACCGAGAGGAGGAATTCTGGGAGTTGAAGTCCACGAGCCTTAAAGCGGTCAAGTTTGAAGACCCCTGGTCTAGCATGGGGGGGGGGGTCTTCAACATTGGCCATTTTAAGACTTGTGGACTTCAACTCCCAGAATTCCTGAGCTAACATGACCGAGAGGAGGAATTCTGGGAGTTGAAGTCCACGAGCCTTAAAGCGGTCAAGTTTGAAGAACCCTGGTCTAGCATGGGGGGGGGTCTTCAATGTTGGCCATTTTAAGACTTGTGGACTTCAACTCCCAGAATTCCCGAGCTAACATGACTGAGAGGAGGAATTCTGGGAGTTGAAGTCCACGAGCCTTAAAGCGGTCAAGTTTGAAGACCCCTGGTCTAGCATGGGGGTCTTCAACGTTGGTTATTTTTAGATTTGTGGACTTCAACTCCCAGAATTCCCGAGCTAACATGACTGAGAGGAGGAATTCTGGGAGTTGAAGTCCACAAGCCTTAAAGCGGTCAAGTTTGAAGACCCCTGGTCTAGCATGGGGGGGGGGCTTCAACGTCGGCCATTTTAAGACTTGTGGACTTCAACTCCCAGAATTCCCGAGCTAACATGACTGGAGGAGGAATTCTGGGAGTTGAAGTCCACAAGCCTTAAAGCGTCAAGTTTGAAGACCCCTGGTCTAGCATGGGGGGCTTCAACGTCGGTATTTTAAGACTTGTGGACTTCAACTCCCAGAATTCCTGAGGTAACATGACTGGAGGAGGAATTCGGGGAGTTGAAGTCCACAAGTCTTAAGTTTGAAGACCACTGGTCTAGTTTAATGAGAAGATGGACTGTGGGTAGCATGACAGCTGTCTTCCACTATTTGAGGGGCTGCCACAAAGAAGAGGGGGTCAGACTATTCTCCAAACTGCCAGATGGCAGGACAAGAAGCAATGGATGGAAACTAAGCAAGGAGAGAAGCAACCTGAAATGAAGGAGAAAGTTCCTGATAGTGGGGACAATTCACCAGTGGAACAGTTTGCCACCAGAAGTTGTGGATGCTCCAACACTGGAGGTTTTGAAAAAGAGATTGTACAGCCGTTTGTCTGGAATGGGATAGGGTTCCCTGCCTGAGGAGGGGGTTAGACTAGAAAAGGGGTCCCCAACCTTTTGGACCTCAGGGACCACCAAACTCATAATTTTAAATCCCAAGGACCAGAGACCCTGGAAAAATCCCCAAAGAAGTCTGCAGGAAAATTCCCCCACCCCATTTTCCTACTGATCGATCATTCTTTATTTAGGATCGCAGGATACTGTCTCCAGCTCTGTTCTCAGGGGGAGAGGGAGAGAGAGAGACTTTTGGCTTCATGCAAGGAAAGCAGCAGAAGCAGCAGAAGTCTTTCTTTCTCTGCCCCAAACTCTGCCAGAAATGAGTCTTTGCCGGCCCAGCCTCTTGGAGCAGGAGGCCTTGCAGGGTCCCAAAGACTCATTTCTGGCGGAGTTTGGGGGAGAGAAAGAAAGACTTCTGCTGCTTTCCTTGCATGCAGCCAAAAGCAGAAGAAGAAAGAAGCAGAAAGAAGCAGCCCGTTGGCCAGGCCAGGCACGTGGGGCGAGTGGGGCAAGTTCCCCCCTCCGCCCTTTCCCCCCTCCCCTCACTACCTCGTGTTGTTCGCAATGCAAGCGATGCAAGCCTTGTGTTCCCGCGCAGCCTGGATTAATTGCTTTGGGGGTGACATTTCTCTGCGGACCACCCAAATTTTCTCGCAGACCACCAGTGGTCCCCAGCCCACTGGTTGGCAACCACTGGACTAGATGACCTCCAAGGTCCCTTTCAACTCTGGTATCCTGTACAGGTAATCCTCGAACTTACCACAGTTTTTCTAGTGACCATTCAAAGTTACAACGGCACAGAAAAAAAACGGACTTAGGACCATTTTTCACACTTACGACCTTTGGCGCAGCCTCATGTCATCAAAATCCAGGTGCTTGGTTCCTACTTACAACCGTCGCTGTGCGTCTCCCGAGGTAACGTGATCCCCTTGGGCAACCTTTGGACCCACAAAAACCCGTGGAAGAGCCAGATTTCCCCCCTTAACAACTGTGTGGCTAACTTAACCAACTGCAGTGATTCGTTTAACGATGGCAGCCGGAAAGGTCGTAAAACGGGGTGACGCGTGCTTCAATGAGGTCTCACTCAGCCCCAAGAAATGTCAGCGGGCTCCATCGTGGTCGTAGGTCATGGGTTACTTGTATTCTTACAATGTGACGATTCAACCAAATCCAGCTCTTAGCTAAAATCCTGCAAAAATGGCTTCCCATTTTTGGTTTGCAAAGCTGGCCCGAAGGGGAGGGGAAAAAAAAACCACACACACCTATCCAATATTTGCAGGCAGCGTTTGTGAAAGCGAGCTGGTCTCTAGTGACGCATAGAACAATGGAGCTCATCGCCTCCGAAGAAGGCACAAGTGATAATTTACGAGGGGAAGCCGGATAAGGGTGATGCTCGGAGCCAGCCAAGCATAGCAGGTGGGGGGAAAGAAACACAAAGCTGAAAAAATACCTGCATTTTATGCATGGCTCTGCAATGGCTTTAGATGGTGGCTGTTGGGGTTTTGCAGGGGTGGGGATTTCAACAGGGCATGATTCTTTGGGCTGTTTTATAATCAAGAAAAGGAGCCGTGTTTTTATTCTCCGAGAGCAAAGGCTGGTGTGTTCGGCCTGGCCTAAGCCTAAGCAGGTGGGCCAGAATATATATATATGTTTTCGTAGATTTTCACGGGTAGAGGTATGTAGGTTTAGGTGTGTTCGGGTCTTTTCCCATGTAAGGTTAAGAGTATCTTGGCAACCTCGCTGAAACGTCGCCAAGATACTCTTAATCTTACACGGGAAAAGACCCGAACACATCTATCTATCTATCTATCTACCTACCTACCTACCTACCCTACCTACCTACATCTATCTATCTATCATCATCTATCTATCTATCTATCTATCTATCTATCTATCTATCTATCTATCTATCTATCTATCTATCTACCTACCTATCTATCTACCTATCTATATTTATCTACCTACCTACCTACCTACCTATATCTATCTATCTATCTATCTATCTATCTATCTATCTATCTATCTATCTATAAATTGTTAAGGGCTGCCGTGAAGACAAGGGGCTCAATCTATTCCCCAAAGCACCCGAAGGCAGGGCGAGAAGCAACAGGTGGAAACTGATCAAGGAGAGAAGCAACCTAGAACTAAGAAGGAATTTCCTGACAGTGAGGACAATTAACCAGTGGAAATGCTTGCCACCAGAAGTTGTAGGTGCTTCATCACTGGATGCTTTTAAGAAGAGGTTGGACAATTATTTGTCTAAAGTAGTACAGGGTTTCCTCCCTGAGCAGGGGGTTGGACTAGAAGACCTCCAAGGTCCCTTCCAACTCTGTTATTCTGTTAAACATTGAATTAATTCTTGGAACTTCTCTCAAACTTACTAGATAGTTAGATAGAATGGAATTCTTTATTGTCCAAGTGTGATTGGACACACCAGGAATTTGTTTTCAGTGCAAATGCTCCCAGTGTACATAAAAGAAAAGATTACATTCGTCAAGAGTCAAGAATCATCAGGTACAACACTTACGACTATCATTTAGTCGTAGGGTACAATAAGCAATCAATCATACTAGGAAACAGTCAATATAAATCGTAAGGATACAAGCGACAAAGTTACAGTCATGCAGTCACAAGTGGGAGGGGAGGGGTGATAAGGTAGGTATTACACACGCATGTGTAGGGGGAGTGGGAGGGGCGCGCATTGCCTTCTGGGTGCTGGCACGCAAGCGCGAGCGTGCAAGCGAGTGCACAATTTTGGGCAAAGGTGCCCAAAAAGGTTAGCCACCGCTGCTATAAACAGAGGACAGACTCTATTTTGGGGGGCAGGAGGAAAAAAGCTGGGTGTCATGCAATCTCCTTTTGAGGCTTTCTGACCAGCAAAAATCAACGGGGAAGCCAGATCCACTTAACGGTCGCGTGACTAACTTATAAACTGCAGTGCTTCACTGAACAACGGAGGCATGAAATTTCATTAAACAGAGCAAAACTCACTTAGAATAGAATAGGAAGTTGGAAAGGACGTTGGAGGTCTTCTAGTCCAGCCCCCTGCTCAAGCAGGAGACGCTATACCATTTCAACCAATGGTTGTCTAGCCTCTTCTTAAAAACCTCCAGTGTTGGAGCAACCACAACTTCTGGTGGCAAGCAGTTCCACTGGTTAATTGTTCTTGTTAGGAAATTTCTCCTTGATTCCAGGTTGCTTCTCTCTCCTTGATTAGTTTCCACCCATGGCTTCTTGTCCTGCCTTCAGGTGCTTTGGAGAATAGCTTGACCCCATCTTTTTGTGGCAGCGCCTGAGATATTGGAAGACTGCTATCATGTCTCCCCCAGTCCTTCTTTTCATTAAACTAGACATCCCCAATTCCAGCCAACATTCTTCATATGTTTTAGCCTCTAGTCCCCTAATCAGTGGTGGGATTCAGCCGGTTTGCACCGGTTCAACAGAACCGGTTGTTAACTTTCTGAGCAGTTTGGTGAACTGGTTGTTAGAAAAAAAAATCATGAAGGCAGAGAACTGGTTGTTAAATTATTTGAATCCCACCACTACCCTAATCCTCTTTGTTGCTCTTCTCTGCACTCTTTCTAGAGTCTCAACATCTTTTTTACACGGTGACCAAAACTGGATGCAGTATTCCAAGTGTGGCCTTACCAAGGCTTTACAAAGCGGTATTAACACTTCACTTAACATATGTCTCGCTTAGCAACAAAAATATCGGGCTACCTATATAACTTGTATAACCACCTGGCCTTTGGATCCAGAACCTCCAGGACAAAATCCTTCCCTCCCGCCCCCCACCCAGGGCTTTTCCTGGCTCCTGATCAAGAGTGATCTGTTTGCTATTATGCAATTTTCCCCCCATGCCGCGCAACGCTTGGAAAGCTCACTTGACACTCGTTTGACGGGTTAATCGCTTCTCATCCTCTCCACAGACATCTTGTTTCTTCCTTTGATGCCGGTCCCAAAAGACGTCGGGATGCTCCTCGAAAGAAGAAGGTCGAATCGTCATCCTCCTCATAATATTATAATCACCATCATTGACGCTTAATTCGGAAGGACCGCTGCGTGCCCGAGCGATCGGCTGGCATATTTCCGAGCGATGCCAATGGTGAGAATCCCTCACCCCTTGCCAGGCTCTCTGACGGCTTCCATTTATCTAAAAAAACACACACACAACAACCCCGAAGGATGACATATTTGACAATCCTTTATTTATATCTGTCGGGGAGACAAGCATTTATCTGGCATCTGATGGGGATAAATATTTAACGCGCAGGGGGAGCTGTGTTCATCTTCGCTGGGCGAAGTTGTTCTTTTGCATCACCACATTGGCAGTCTCTCCTTGGGAGATTTTGGTGACCAGGTCCCCCCCCCCCAAAAAATGCCTTATTTTTCTTGCATGTATTTAGGGAACCTTTTTAAAAAATAATAATAATAATTTTTAACTTTGGAATTATTCTAAGGCCAATAAAAGCAGGCTTTCATCAGGGCTGTAAAAATCCATGTCGGCTGTTTTTATGTTTCGGAATAATATTCAGAAGGAAGGCCTAAAAGGAGAGAGAGAGAGAGAAAGAGAGACACACACACAGACAGAGAGAGAGAGAGAGAGAGAAAGAGAAAGAGAAAGAGAGAAGAGAGAGAGAAAGAGAGACAGAGAGACAGAGAGAGAGAGACAGAGACAGAGAAAAGAAAGAAAGAGAAAGAGAGAGACAGAGAGAGAGAGAGAGAGAAAGAGAAGAGAGAGACAGAGAGAGACACACTTTTTTTAAGGGAAGAAAAAAAAATCTTGAAAAAATTCTTTGTTCTTTCACTGGTGTTTAAAGCAAAGGATTCTCTGGCTCCTTTTTTTAAAAAAAATGAAAAGAAAGAACATTTTTCTCCCTCTTTGGAAGGTTTTTTTTTTAATTCTTCCGATCCCCGCAGCCCAGTTCTGCCTCTGAGCCAAGTCACCCTCAATTGCAACCCCAGTGTAAATGTTTTTTTGTTCCTGTATTGTGCATTCATGAAAGAGGGTTAACGCCAGGCAGGCGTACCTCTTACCCTCCTCAAAAGGCGATAACATATTCCCTTTTTTTTTTCCTGGGAACAAAGGATCTCTTCCAGGCCTTTCCCCCCCCCTCCCTCCTTTCTCTCCCCACCAGCAGTCTTTGAGGGTCTTTCTATGGGGAATAACTGTAAAAATAAATCTAATGGTCTCGTTTCGTGTGCTTAGCTGGAAATGAGCAATGGGGGGAGTGGAAAAATGGGGTGAGGGAGGGAGGAAGGAAGGAAGGAAGGATGGAGAGCAAAATGCTTCCTTGTTGGCAGGCCTCATCAAATATAAATGCCAGGCCTCGTATAAATAACTTTGAAGCCATTAATATTTGAAAAACCAGCCTCAATTATAATTTGTTCGCTGGGAATGTTAATCGTTCAGCTAATGGGTAAATCAAGAAAAACCCCTCGCTTTAATCTGCCTTCCCCTCTCCCTCCCTCTCTCTCCCTCCCTTTCTCTCTCCTTCCCTCTCCCTCCCTCCCTCTCCCTTTCTCCCTCCCTCCCCTTTCTCCTCTCCCTCCCCTTTCTCCCTCCCTCCCTCTCCTCTCCATCCCTCCCTCTATCCCTCTCCTCCTCCTCCCTCTTCCTCCCCCCTCTCCCTCCATCCCTCCTTCTCTTCTCTCTCTCTCTCTCTCTTTCAAAACAAAACTGTGATGACCCAAAGGGGCGTGGCACAAAGGCAACACAATCAGATAATAAGTAGGAGGCCCTTTATGAGCTCCAACTTTGCCCCCAACGTCCTGGTTACTTTCTGGGCTGGAGAAAAACTCTCCCAGGAACAGCTTTTAGCTGCAGGGAATCAAGTCCAAAATGTGGTCAACAAAAACTGTAACTATGTCCAATCAAGGCAAGATGAGGTAATTAGTCCGGCAGGGCAAGATAAGGAGTCCCAGAAGTGAAGACACGGCAGTAATTCAACACGGTTGGGAGGATGCCAGGAACGCAGATAACCAAAGTCAACACAAGATAATTTCACCTTTGTTCAGTTTGCATCTCTTTTAAACTTTCGTTCCCAAGTGTGGTTAATGAAGGGAATCAGGGCCCTTTCCTCCCCCGTAAGCCACGCACCTCACGTTGCTCCCTTCTCTGTTCCTCCCTACATCCCCTAGGATGAAGAGTGGGTGGGCCTAGGTCTTCCTCTGGACTCCCTCTCCATTGTTCTACCCCTCTCCTGCTCTGCCCAGCCGGACTTTGCCCTTCCCCAGCCTCCTCCACAGCCAACGGAGCTACTCTCCCGTTCCCTGTCAGCTGTTCGTCTTCCTCCTCGATTCAAACTCCGACAGGGGCATGACAAAAACAAAACAGATGCATTAGCCTCATCGAATGAAGGACCAGAAAGTTGGAAGGGTTCATAGAGGTCAGATAGTCCAACCCCATCCCCCCAAAAAATCAAAACAAAAAATCAGAGAGGTTAATGTGATACGGAGAGTCCTCAGCCTTACGACCAAAAATTTCTGTCACTAAGCGAGATCATGGGAAACCATCACCCCCTTTGGCAACCTTTCTTGCCACGATTCTTCAGTGAATCTCTGAAAGGTGTTCATGACCCGGTTGTTAAGTGAATCTGGCTTCCCGGTGGTTAGAAGGTCGCAAAAGGGAAAT
>NC_142009.1:335082610-335192610 GCF_049901735.1 Notechis scutatus | reverse complement strand
CTGGCCTAAGGCATCAAGACAGCTGGGTGACCTTGGGCCAGTCACTCTCAGTCTTTCGTCCCTTCCTTTTTAAAAATTCCTTCTCATTCCCCTTTTTCCTTCCTTCCTTCCACCCTCCCTCTCTCCCTCCTTTCCATCTTCTTTTCTCTCCTTCTTCCTCCCTCCCTCCTTTCCATCTTTTTATTCCCTCCCTTCCTTCTTCCCTTCTCTCTTTCCTTCTTTTCATCTTTCCTTCCTTCCATCTTTCTTTCCTTCTTTCCTTTCTTTCTTTTTCTTCCTTCCTTATCTTCTTTTCTATCTTTCTGCCCCTCCCTCTCTTCCTTCCTCCCTCCCTCCTTTTTGTTCCCTTCTCTTCTATCTTTCCTTTCTTCCATCTTTCATTCCTTTCTTCTTTCCTTCCTTCTTTCCTTCCTTCCTTCCTTCCTTCCTTCCTTCCTTCCTTCCTTCCTTCTTTCCTTCCTTCCACCCACTCCTCTCCTTCTTTTCTCTCCTCCCTCCCTTCTTTACTCTCCTTCCTTCCTTCCTTCCTTCCTTCCTTCCTTCCTTCCTTCCTTCCTTCCTTCCTTCCTTCCTTCTTTCCTTCCTTCCAGCTTTCCTTCCTTCCTTCAATAAAAATCCCAATTCGGATTTTATTCGGTTTAAATGAGAAAAAGATGTAGAGCAGCCAAAAAAACAAAACAAAAAAAAGCTGGAAAGAAATGTAGTCAGAAAACCAGAAAAAACAACAACCCAGAAAACAAAAAAAACAAAACAAAAAAAAAGAATGGGGGAGGGGAGAAATATAAGGAAGCGTTCAGCGACCCCCATGGCTCTCTGTCTCTGCTAATATGAGCTTTATCTTAATTGCATTCTCGTTTGAAGAGCGCCCCATCGGATCACTTCCTTCTCCCCCCTGCTGTTTTAATTTTGCTTTTACAATCGGATACAAAATATTAATAAAGCGTATTAAAACCATCTCCCTAGGGAGGGAGGGGGAGGGAGGGAGGAAGAGAAGAGGGGAGGGCACCCTGACAACTAATTGATCGCAAGGATTTTTTGGGGGGGAGGGAGTTGGAGAAACGGAGAGAGGGCCGCCAAGCGTCATGGCAAAATTGTGTGGATTTTTGACGGGAGATTGGCAGCTCCGCCAATCACTGTCAGCGGGTCCAGAAGGAATCTGACAGACGAGGAAAATCAAAGGCCTCAAATGGCGGCGCCTGGTTTCTCTGAAGCTTAAAAGTCTTATTTCTCCGCCGAGCTGCTGAATTTGTCGTTTCTTCTCCTCCTGTGGCTGAAAAAAAGAGGCAGATCGCGTCCCTATTTTCCTCCTCCGACACAACGACCTTGTGAGGTAGGCCGGTTTCCGAGAAAGCAAAGGTGACTGGCCCGCAGGTTTTAATAAATCCAACTTCCTACAGGGAATTCCACGAGGTATAACCCTTTGTTTAGGGAACGTTTGAAGTTGGAGAGGTTTTGCTTTTCCTTCACAAGGCAAAGAAACCCCCGCGATGAATAAAACAATCGCTGCGGATGTAAACCAAGAGGTGGAGACTGTAGAAAAAAATGCAGAGAAGAGCCACAAAGAGGATTAGGAGACTGGGGGGCTAAAACATATAAAGAATGGTTGCAGGAACTGGATGTGCAGGGATGGGATTGAGCCCTTTGGGGCCGGTTTGGACAAACCGGAGGTTAAATTTACACCGGGTTCACCGAACTGGTAGTTGAACCAACCGGCTGGCCCTGCCCACTACAGACTGGCCCTTCCAGGAGCTTCCACGCAGCCCGTTTTGTGTAAAACGGGGCTTTTGTGTAAAAAGTGCCTACCGTCCCTGTCCTATTGTTTCTCTTATTCTTTTATTTTTCTTATATGTAACCATTTCATGTATTCACAACTATGTATACATTTATACTTATTATCTTGTAAACAATTGGCAAATCAAATAAATAAATAAATAAATAAAAATAAATAAGTGCAAGGTCCTCTGTTCAGTTCCTGCAACCGATCTTCATATGAACAGGACAGAGTTGGAAGAGGGACCTTGTAGGTTATCTAGTCCAACCCCCTAACCCTATACCACTTCTGACAGGTGGCACTCCAGCCTCTTTTTTGAAAGCCTCCGGTGACGAAGTTCCCACAACTTCTGAAGGCAACTTCTGTTCCATGGGTTGATTGCTCTCACTGTTAGAAAATTTTATCCTTATTTCTAGGTTGTATCTCTCTTGCATCAGTTTCCATCCATTATTCCTCGTCTGGCCTTCGGGTGCCTTGGAATATAGCTTGACCTCTTCCTCCTCTCTGTGGCAGCCTCTCAGATATCCTGTCTCCCCTGGTTCTTGTCTTCACTAGACTAAGTTCTTCGTATGTTTTAGCCTCCAGTCCCCTCATCATCCTGGTTGCTCTTCTCTGCATTTTTTCTAGAGCCTCAACATCTTTTTTTTATAGGAGAATTCTGGGCGTTAAAAGTCCACAAGTCTTAACGTTGTCCTGGTTGGATACCCATGGATTAAATCAAGGGCATGAATTTTTAAAGGCTGCCACCTCAAGGTATTAACTTAACCAAATTGAATATTCCCTTTCTCCCTCTTTCTCCCTCATCTGAGCCATAAATCAAAGAGCATCCTCAATAGGGAACGTCAAACTACAATAACCCCTGTGGAGTCCTGGTGCCAACATGCACTGCCATGTCGTGCTCATTCCAAAAGCGCACTGGGGAACCCTGTGTGCACGGGCCAAGGCGTCTTCGTGGGCCCACCGAGCATCCCGGCCCACCCACCATCCTGACTGCACCGCAGCCAGCCGAGGAGATAAATTACTCCTCGGAGTAAACGCCAGGAGATGAAGAAGCAAGATGGAGTGACACCTCCAATTTATTTCCCTGCCAGCAGCCCTTTTTAACACAGACTAATGCAATTCCGCCAGCCGACATAATCATAATAAAAGAGAAACAAGCTCTTTCATATGGGTTTATTACACCAATGGTTATGATGCCCGGAGCCATGCGGCGCAGGGAATGGAAAGCAGAGAAGAAAGAGAGAGGGAGGGACGGAAGCGAGGGAGGGAGGGAGAAAGAGAGGGAAAGAGGGAGAGGGAGGGAGGGAGGGAGAGAAAGAAATGCTGTGGTCCAGGGATTTTGCAGACCGCCTCAATGGATTCCAAGAGGTCAGCTGTCTGGGCCAAATCCGAGCTGGACCGCTGGAGAAAAAGCTGATTTTATTTTCTTTACAGCCTTTTTATGCCGTGGCTCCATCCAACTCGAATAATGTGGCACAGGGCAGCTGGCCAAAAAACAGTCAAATTGAAACAACCATCTGCAGGATGACAATGTAAGGCAATATACAGATAGTCCTCCACTTACGACTATTATATTCACCAAGGTGGAACGGCTACGTTGTTATTATCCTTTTCGTCTTTTCTACTACCTTCCCTTAGTAGTCCCATTATTATTATTATTACTCTGTTGGTTTTTATGTACAGTATATTGAGGGCTTCTGCACCAGTGATAAATTTCATGTTTGTCTAATCACATTTGGCCAATAAAGAATATTTTGCTCTGTTCTGTTCTATATATACTATTCTATTCTATACTATTCATTCTATATTCTATTCTATATTCTATTCGTTCTGTATTCTATATTTTATTCTATTCTATTCTATACTCTGTTCTGTTCTTTTCTATTCTATTGTATTCTGTTCTGTTCTATTCAATTCTACCTATTCTATTCTGTTCTATATTATATATACCGTGCTATTCTACTCTATATTTTATATTCCATATACTGTTCTATTCACTGTGCCGCTCTGACACAGTGGTTAGAATGCAGTAACTCAGGCTACTTCTGCTAACTGCTGTCTGCCTGCAGTTTGGCAGTTTGGGTCTCACCGGCTCATGGTTAATTCTGAGATTCTAAGCAGCTCAAGATTGACATCCATCCTTCCCATGTCAGTAAAATGAGGATCCAGATTGTTGAGGGCAAGAGGCTGACTCTGTAAACTGCTTAGAGAGGGCGGGAAAGCACTGTGAAGAGCAGGGGTTGGATTCAAATTGCTTAACAACCGGTTCTGTGGACATGGCCTAATTTGTGGGTGCAGCTTGGTGGTCATGTGATTGGGTGGGCGTGGCTTGCTGACTGGGCATGGCTTGGTGGTTACGTGACTGGCTAGGCATGGCTTGTATGTAAATATTGAAATTATATATATATAATCAGGCAAAGTAGGCAGGCAGATTGAGTTGCTCACAGAATCACAGATTCATTCAGAGATCTACCTTTCTGCAATCTGCTACCTGAGTCTGCACTGAAAAATAGAAGCTTCAGTCCTAAGGAAGGTTCAGCCCTGCTTTTAGGTTAGCTAGAAAGCAAGAAATCCAACGATTTCCTGCTTTCTAGCTAATCTAAATCTCCCAGCACAGCTGATAGTCGGAACAGCTGATGGTCGGGGGGGGGAAAGGAAAAAATAACAACTTACCAAAAATTAGGCGAAGGCACAATGGAGACAAGTTGGATGGCGCGCATGCCAGGTAAGGAGTGAGTGGGCGGGGAGGGGAGGGGAGGGGCCAGCCAGTGGCAGGATTTGCCTATTCTCAGAACTGCACAGAATCATGACAACTGGTTCTATGGAACCGGACTGACCAGGTAGAATTCCCACCCCTGGTGAAGAGGTACATAAGTCTAAGTGCTATTGCTATTTTATATTTCATTCCATTCCATTCTACAATTGGGACCCGAACTCTGTTTGTATATGATACAGATATTGAGTGAGTCTGTGATGACCCAAAGGGGCGTGGCACAAAGGCAACACAGTCAGATAATAAGTAAGAGTCCCTTTATTCGCTCCAACTTTCCCCCCAGTGTCCTGGTTACCTTCTGGGCTGGAGAAAAACTCTCCCAGGAACAGCCTTGGGCTGCAGAGAATCAAGTACAAAACGTGGTCAACAAAAACTGTAACTATAAGTCCAATCAAGGCAAGATGAGGTAATTAGTCCGGAAGGGCAGGAGAAGGAATTCCAGAAGTGAAGAAACAGCAGTAAGTCAACCCAGTTGGGAGTATACTGGGAACACAGATAACCAAAGTCAACACAAGATAAACTCATGTTTCTTCCCAGCAGACGCCGTGCTCAGTTTGCATCTCTTTTAAACTTTCGTTCCCAAGTGTGGCTAATGAAGGGAATTAGGGCCCTTTCCTCCCCCATAAGCCACGCAACCCACATTGCTCCCTTCCCCGTTCCTCCCTGTGTGCCCTAGGATGAAGAGGGGGTTGAGCCTGGGTCTTCCGCTGAACCCCCCTCTCCACTGTTCTACCTCTCTCCTGCTCTGCCCAGCCAGACTTTGCCCTTCCCCAGCCTCCTCAACAGCCAACGGAGCCACTCTCCCGCTCCCTGTCAGCTGTTTGTCTTCCTCCTCGATTCAAACTCCGACAGGGGCATGACAGAGTCATGCCCGATTTCATGACCTCTTTTGCCACAGCCAGTAAGTGAATTTGACTTCCTCCATTGTCTTTGCTTGTTGGAAGCCAGCTGAGAAGGTAACAAATGGTGATCACATGACCTTGGGATGCTGCAATCATCATCTATAATACATGCCAGTTGCCGGACGCCCAGGTTATGGTCACATGACTGTAAGGACTGCGTGACAGTGGAAAATATGAGGATGGGTCAGAAACCACCTTTTTCAGTGCCGTTGAAATGTTGAACATTTGCTAAACAAATGGTCATAAGTCAAGGACTACCTCTGCAATCTGTAACCATCTTCAATGGACAATCCGGCTTGTATTCTTACCCCCTGGTTTTTCAATCTGCTCGAAATTGCGATCCCTTTTGCAAATTCCATCTGGAAAAATACTGTTAATCTCTATATCTAAAAGCGAAATACCCCTCACGCATCATCACAAAATCTCAGAACCGTAAAGCCTACAAACTTGACATTTGGCACGTCTGTTCCTCTTGGCTTCTAGGTGCTCACTAAGAAAGGATTTTTCAAATGACCATCAGAGCATTAGGATTTCCTATATGATTATTATCATTAACACGCTCTGATGCTAAGGAGTTCTACTCCCCTCCCCACCTGAAAAGAAATCTCTTCCAAAGGCAAAACACAAGCAGAGGAGAGGAGGTTCAGTTTTAGTTTTATTTTCACAGCAGGAAGCAGCTTTAGTACAGAACAGTTGAGCTAAGCCACACCCAGGCTCCTTGCTCACACAACAAATACTGTTTTGGTTTCCAAACAGCCCTCAACTCTCTCACACACTGATAGCACGCTAGCCAGATGAATACCAATGGATGCTGGCAGGCAGAGACAGAATTTTTCCCCTCCTTATTTCCCCCCCAAAAAACTAAGCCCGACCCCATAGTTTCCTAGTGAAGCACAGGTATAGAGCTAGTATTATTAATATTATAAGTTGGCTAATATTATCAAGAAATTATAATAATAAGTCAAAAATAAGGACAGGCCAAGATGAATTCTCGATAATTCTCCAGACGCTGCCAAGCATCTTTCTTAGCCCAGACAGGGCTCTTCAATCAGCTCCTCAATCTATTTTGTGGTCTCCCATCCAGAAAACAATCAGGTCTGACCTTGCTTAGCTTTTCAAGTTCAGCCAAGATGGTTTACCTGAACTGTTGGAGTCTTTAAAGCTTTTTTTCCCCCCTACGAGGTCAGTTTTTCATCCAGAACAATTTCACAGTTCTTAAGGGACAACTCAGCCATAAAAGGCGCCATACAGGTTTCCAGGTTGTTGTTGTTTTAAAAAAGAAAATAGCGCCTCTGCCAGCTAAAATACCCCACCCAACCTCGGCCACCATGATATAGAAAAGAATGTAGAAAGAGCGCAGAGAAGAACAGCAAGGATGATTAGGGGACTGGAGGCTGAAACTGGGTATGTCTAGTTTTAATGAAAAGAAGGAACTAGGGGAGACATGATAGCAGTCTTCCAATATCTCAGGAGCTGCTATTCTCCAAAGGACTTGAAGGCAGGAAAAAGAAGCAATAAGGATGGAAACTAATCGAGGAGAGAAGCAACCTAGAACTAAGGAGGAATTTCCTGAGAGAACCATTAATCAGTGGAACAACTTGCCTCCAGAACTTGTAAAATGCTCCAACACTGGAGGCTTTTTAAGACAAACATTTGTCTGAAATGGTATTCCTGCTTGACCAGAGGGTTGGACTAGAAGACCTCCAAGGTCCCTTCCAACTCTGTTATTCTAAGTGACTTTTTTTTTTTAAAAAAAGCTGCTTCAATGAGCCACCTTATTAAAGCTGCCACATCTTTAATATGTGGGTAGTCGTCCAATTACAAACCCAACTGGGATTTCTGTTGCTAAATTACCCGTTTCTGATCTTTTCTGCCACCGTGGTTAAATAAATCATGGCAGTTTTGTATAATCCCAAGTCTTCTAATTCCACCCGTCCCCGCCCCCAGCCCCCCAAAACAAACCCTTCGTCCCCCTCCTTTTGCCCCCCCCCCATTTGGTAAAACCCTTCTGTGAACTTTTTTTCAAATCACCCCCCCCCCCCTCCTTATTAAAAAAAATTAAACCCCCCCCACCTTTCCCTTGGCCCCCCACCCCCCCCCCCTCCCCCCCCCCACACCCTCCCCCCCTTCTTTTTTTTTTCCCCCTCACCCCCCCCCCCCCCCCCCCCCCCCCAAAAAAAAACCCCCCCCCCCCCCCCCCCCCCCCCCCCCCCCCCCCCCCCCCCCCCCATCCCCCCTTCTAATGCAGGTAGTCCTTGATGGACACTGTAATCGAGCCCCAAAATGTCTGTTGTTAAGCGAGACTTTGGTTTAAGTGAGTTTTGCCCCATTTTGAGACCTTTCTGGCCACTGTTGTTGAGTGAATTGCTGTGTCAGGAATCCGGCAGTTGCCACCATTTAAAATCATGAGTCTCGAGCCAAACTTCCAAAACTTCAAAAGGATTTATTGGGAGTTAACATGTCCGGCACTGCCTGGGTGTAGCTGACTCTGAGGCACATCATTCCTTGTCACTCTTGACCTTGGTTTTCCCTCCCACCCCTCTGGGTGTATTGTAGTTCATATCCTCCAATGGGACACCTCCATAGCCCAGAGTCATCAATCATGCTCTCCAGTTAGAATTTTGCACGGCAGAAACTTCAGTCACCTAGTTACTATCTTTGAAAACATTTACGGAATGCACTTTCGGTTTCCAAGCTGCTGCACTGCTTCCCCCTGCCTTTCAGTTGGCAACTCTAAAAAGACCATAGAAATATATTTTATGAGTTGACACGCTGCACATGTTAAATTTGTAACGCAGTTGTTAAGTGAAGCTGGCTTCCCCATTGGCTTTGCTGGGCAGAAGGAGGGAATCAGGGGTGGTATTCTACCGTTTTGGTCTGGTTTGGCTGAACCGGTAGTAAAAAAAATGCTACTGGTTCAGCTGAACCAGTATTTCTGACGATCAGCTGTGCTGCGTGATTTAGACCAGTTAGAAAGCAGGAAATCATTGGATTTCTTGCTTTCTAGCTCATCTAAATCACGCGGCATAGCTGATTCCTCTCCCCTCGCTGTTGTATTTACCTCACCAAGAGGCTTCACTGAGGCCCAGGAGGCAAAAAACAGGACATGGGAGGGTGCTGCGAAAGGAGGGGGGAACCACATAGACATGCCCACCCAGTCACATGACCTCCTGGCCACGCCCACCTGGCCATGTCCACAGAACCGGTAGTAAAAAAAATTTGAATCCCACCACCAGAGTGGATTACATGACCCCCCCCCCCCCAGGACACTGCAATGGTCATAAATACGAGTCCATTACCAACTGTCAGAATTTTTATCACGTGGAGAGTTCCGGTTTGCAGGGCTTCAGCGATAGACAGGAATCCGCGATCGTGCGCGGTTTCTGCCTGGGCTCGCCGCTGGAGCGCGACCCTGGGGATGCCGCAATGGTCATGAGTGTGAAAAATGGTCACAAGTCACTTTTTTTCAATGCTGTTGTCCCTTTGAACTGTGATTAAATGAATTGTTGTAAGTCCAAGACTTCCTGTACCTTGTCTGAATTTTAAAGGATGTTGTCAGGGCTCCGACGAATCCACCCCCATTCAAATCATAAGTCTCTAGCCACATCTCTCAGAGTAAAAAAAAAAAAGTTTTATTTGGAATGGCCATGTTGGCATTAGCTGGGTGCAGCTGACAATAAAATACATCATTCATTTCCCCTTTTACCCTGGATGTATATTCTCCAATGGGACACATCCATTGCCAAGAGTCAGTGTCATGCCCCTAGTGGAGATTGACTCTGAGGGAGAGGAGGAACAGCCGACAGGGAGTGGAAGTGGGGCTCCGGGGGTTGTGGAGGAGGTTGGGGAAGGGAAGAGGCCGGCTGAGCAGTCAGAGGAGGACCCAGGCCCATTTCCTCTCCATCCTAGGGCACGCAGGGAGGAGAGGATAAGGGAGAGAGGTGGTCTGCTCAGGAGGAGAGGGCCTTGATCCTCTTCATGGGCTGCAGCTGTGACAACTGAATAAGAGGACAGACATGTGTATGGGCCAGTGCTGGAAACAAAGCGTGTAAATATCGCTAGTTTATGGTTCCTCTCTGAGTTTGGCATCCTTCCCAGTGTGTGTTATCTGTGGACGTCCCCCAGCCCTTATCTTGCCTGGTTTGTGTTGCTTTTTTTCCTTCTTCTTGTAACTGTTTGTATGGGAGTTTTTTGTCCTCCGACAAGAATAGTCAAGAATATTCGGAGCTTGGAAGCAAAGAGAAGGAATAAAAGGGGCTTCACCTGTTTTCTGTGACTGTGTTTGTTTTGTATCCTACCCTGGGTCATCACAGTCATCAATCATGCTCTCCAGTAATATTCTTACGTGCAGACAACTTTGGGCTGCCAAGGCGATTATCTAAGGCATTTGAGGAATGCACTGCTTTCCCCCACTCCCTTTCTGTTGGCAACGAAAACAACCAAAGGAGTATTTTCTTTTTAGTTGACAGATGTACAGTCTGAACAGCTCAATTTTCAGCTGGATTTCTCACTATGAGATCTCATCTTCTCCCCCACCCGCCCAGGCAGCATAAAATGCAGAAAATATTAAAACAGAAGGAATCTAATTATTGATAATGTGCCCTGCTAGTTCATATTATCTCTTCGCTTCTCTAGTTTATTAATAGAACAACTACGACTATTGTTAAATATTTAGGCCACCTCTCAGAGAGAGAAAAAATGTCTCTTTTAGGACAGCATCCAAGGTTGATTCAATCATCAATTTTCGCAGCTCTACTGTCTGGCATTGTTATTTCATGATATCATGGCTGCTGTTTTTTTATAAGGTTTAATTACATTGTTTTCGCCTGCATTATTTAAAGGGAAGAGAAATCCACCTGCCGCTGATTCGCCCAAAAGTGAATCACAGAAGGTGGCTTTATCAGCTGCTAAAAACTCTTCAACACGCGAATCCTCAATTTACGACCAGTTGCTTAGCGACTGGACATTACAACGGATATGTAAAAAAATGCGGATTTGCAACCCGGATCCAAAGTTCCCCAAAGTCGAAGTCGTTCCCCCCACTTCTGTGGTCACATAACTCCACTTTGGGCTCTTGGCAACATGGCAATTCCGGTTCTGGGCAAAACTGTATTGATCGGTTCACCTCAGGGATGGAATTCTACCGGTTCAGACCGGTTCGGGCGAACCGGATATTAAATTTGCATCTGGTTCACCAAACCGGTATTGAACTGACCGGCTGGCCCCACCCCCACCCCCCTCACCCTCCACACGGCCCATTTTCGATGCAGGTTAAGTGCAGAGCCCAGGGGAGGCCATTTTAGCTCTCCCAGAGGCCTGAGGGAAGCCTCCGGACTCTGGGGAAGACAAAAAACGGCCCTCCTGGAAGTTCTTGTAGGCCACGCCCACCCAGCAACTGGGTAGCGAACAAGTTGGAATTTTTGAATCCCACCCCTGGTTCGTTTAGTGGTGGTGGAGTTCGCTGGACGACTGCACTGTTCGCTTTAGGACCGCTGGTCTTTGTTTAAGAACCTCTGCAAAAAAAGGGGGAATAAAAATCAAGTCGGTCGCTGGACTGATCTGCTTTATGACTGTTGTGACTTACATCGGTAATGGGCAGGCTCGATTATGGTCAAAAGTCGAGAACTAGATGCGGCTTACTTGAAACTATGGAGGCAACCACCTCCTTTTGCAGCGTTTCAACATCCCTGTTGATTTATTTTATATTTTTCTTTCCTATTTCTTAATCACCTATCTCTCCCCAATGAGAGAGACTCTGAGCACTGTGCAATAAAATCAATAAAAGCTAATGTTAAAATCAGAATGAATGCAAGATTAAACCAGTTTTAAAATTATAACAAGTAACATCCTAGGCAGGTGGTCCTCGACTTACGCCTACCATGAGCCATTTCCATTGCAAGGCAATGATTAAGTGAGTTTTATTAAAGCGACGACGTCCTTTTCCCGACACTGTGTGACAAGCCTAAGAAAAGACATGGCTGCTTTAAAAAGCTGCTGTGTTCATAACCCCACATCTTTTAAAGACGGGCAGTTCCTCAGCTTACAAAATTCCTATGGTTAAGCGAGGCATTGGCTCCGTGAATTTATGTCCCATTTCACGACCTTCCTTGCCTCCGTTGTTTAGTGAATCGCGGCAGCTGAGAAGTTAGTCACCCGGTTGTTAAGCGAATCTGGAGTTCCCTGTTGACTTGGCTCTTCGGAAGTCCGCCAAAGGGGATCATGTGACCCAGGGACACTGCAACCGTCATAAATACGAGGCAATTGCCAAACATCTGATTTTTGATTTTTTTTTATGGAAATATTTTATTCACATGTTTTCCTTTTTTAAAAAAAATATTTATTTTTTTATTTTAATTATAAGAATACAACACAGTGCAGCTGTTCTGGACTTACAATTGTTATACATATATAAATGTCACTTCACCATTTACAATCCTCTTGTTTGATACATTGTTTACGAATTATTCTAATCATCATAGCTACTTGTGATGACCCGGAGTCTAACACAAACATAACAAAATCCATAACGTAAATAAATGTCCATTAATGCCTCCAACTTGGCTCCACTGTTCAATAATTCTCAGTTGGAAATTAAACTTTTTCAGAAAGTCTTCAAAAGAAAGCAATACAGTCTGAACTCAATGAGCAGATAAAGGTGAAATAAAAAACCAAAACAAACTACAATGAAGGAATTTCCACAACAGACCAGGATAACTAATTACCAACTTCAAGGAGATAAGAAGACACAGTCTGTAGAAAGAACGCCAACCAAGATAACTTCATCCCAAAATAAAACACGCTTTGCTTCTAGCAATACTGTATTTAAACCGTCTCTCTTATATGCTATTCTCCCCAGCTGCAACCAAAGAGGGGGATCATGGCCGCTTCCTCTCTCATAAGCCAAGTTGTTTCCTTCTCTGTTCCTCCTTGCGTGCCCTAGGATGCAGAGGGGATGGGCCTGGTTCTTCCTCTGACTACCCAGCAGGCCTCTGCCCTTTCCCAGCCTCCTCCACAACCTCCGTAGCCACACCTCCACTCCCTGTCGGCTGTTCCTCCTCTCCCTCAGAGTCCGACTCTAACAAGGGCATGACAGCTACTTATGTTCCGACCTTGCCTTCTATGCAACCACTGATAGAATTTATTCTACGTTTCATAGTACTCAGATTCCCCCTTGTTTTTTTTAATTCTGGGGTTAACCTGTCCGATTCTGCACAGGCCATAATTTTCCTTATTATCTCTATTTCTGGCGGTATGCTTTCCTTCTTCCAGTATTGCACATATATTATTCTAGCCGCCATCAACACATGTACTATTAGATACATTAAATCTTTCCTATATCCTTCTGGTATTATTCCTAGGAGAAAAAATTCTGGCTTAAATGGAATACACTTTCCCACTCATGTCTGGATCAGTCTCCAATACTTTTTTTGCAGCGTTGCAGATCCACCACATGTGAAAAAAAAATGTGCCTGATACATCTTTGCACTGTCCAACAATTTGGACATAGACAAACATTTGAATTTTGATCATGAGGATGTTGAAGAGGTCATGTGATGACCCGGGGCGTGGCACAAAGGCAACACAGTCACATAAGTAAGAAAAGTCCCTTTAATACCTCCAAGTTTGCCCCCCAATGTCCAGTTACCTTCAGCTGGGGGAAAAAACTCTCCCAAGAACAGTCTTTAAGTGGAGGAAATTCAGTCCAAAAACAAAGTACATATAAAATGTAAATAAAAATCCACACAAACCACACTGCAGTAACTAACTTGACAGGGCAGGAGAAGGAATTCCAGACTTGAAAGGCCAACAAAACACACACAGTTGGGAAGACGCCAGGAACCCAGATAAGCCTCAACAATAACAGATAACTCACTATTTGCTTCAAACAAGTTGCTGTGCACAACCTCCCTTTTTAAACACTGTGTTCCCAGCTGCAGCTAATGAAGGGAATCAGGGCCTTTTCCTCTCCCATAAGCCACGCAACTCATGTTGCTCCCTTCTCTGTTCCTCCCTGCATGCCCTAGGATAAAGAGGGGGTGGGCCTGGATTCCCTCTCCCTTGTTCTACCTCTTCCCTGCTCTGCCCAGCCAGACTGTGCCCCTTCCACAGTTTCTTCCACAGCCAACGGAGCCACACTCCCACTCCCTGTCAGCTGCTCAGCCTCCTCCTCGGAATCAGATTCCAACAGGGGGCATGACAGGTCATAACTGTCTATAGGTCACTTTTTTCAGCACCGTTGTAACTTTTAACGGTCACTAAATGAACCGTTGTACATCGGGAACTACCTGTAATAACAATTGTAATAATCTCATGACAGGTATCAGGCTGGGCCCTTCCTTGTTGGTATTTTGAATACAGAGCTGTGTCGATAAGCTTTTCCCTCGCTTAACAGCCCATCTTTCACGTGTTTTTATTGTGTTCCTCTTTTAGGATGCTATTCCTACTGTTCTTACTGTTAAGTTAGTTTTTAATTAATTTTTATGTTCCGCCTAAGCCACCGAGAACCTTTCCTGATTGCAGCGGGATAGAATTGTGCAAAATAAATAAATGCATAAATACACTTTGCCCGATGCTGTTCAAAGATAAGAGGTAATGGGAACTTAAATTGCAATAGACTCGGCGTGGATGCATCTCATCTTGAGTTGGGAGGTTGCAATCATGTTGCCTCACTTATAAGCACAAGCATTTGAAGAAAAGAAGGCATCCTCTATTGAACACCAAAGCGAAACTGTGGGGCCAGGAAAAACACCCTTCCCAGGTGAAGAGGGAAGAGGCTCCCCAAGGTCATGAAGCCGACCCCTCGTCCCGATAAAACCCCTTTTATTTAGGTTAAAGTGAATTCCTCTCCAGCAAAGTCCCGGCCAAGAGTCTTTCAAGAGATTCCACAATTACAGACCTTTATCAGGCTTGGAGAGTTGCCAGGCCGATATCTTCCAAACGCCACACTGTAGCAGCAATTACTTGGCAAGAAGTCAGGAACAGATCTTCACTCTAATGAGCTGAACTAATTGTCTCCTGCAAACACCACTCCCCTTTCGCTCCTCTTTTATTCCCTATGGGAGGGGCCATTCACTGTCCACCTGAGCCTTTACTCCCGAGTCAACCTGTGTTCCTTAGCTGTTCCCTTCCCCTGGCAGCTCTGTGCATGCGCACACTGGGAACAGGCTCCAGCTGTTCTTCTGCCCCACTGATCTCCAACTCGAAGGCCGCTGGTTCTCCACTAAGACTCCGAGATCCCTCTCACAGTTCTTGCTATTAAGCCTGGTTTCACCCAATTTTATATGTGTACTTTTGGTTTTTCTTGCCTCAGTACAAGACTTTACTTTTCTCATATTGAATTTCATTACTGTGATGGTTGTGAGTGCGAGAATTGGTCATAAATCATATTTTTAGTGCCTTTGTAACTTCAAATGTTCGCTAAATGAATGGTTGTAAGTCAAGAACTAAGTGTATTGTATTGTTATAAAGCCTAAGTGATACATTATATTATTCGAGTGGAGTGATATTTATTCAGCATTGACTAGAGATTCCTAACACACTAACGTGGAGATAACTTCAACCTTTAGAGATAAAGAGAAGTTTGCGTCAATATTAAGTAAGATTTCTGAAAGGTCAACTGTGGATAAGCAGAAAAACGTTTTAAATTTTTCATCCAGTGTTAAACGCGGCATTAATAAACAGCATCAAAGCACCTCAAATGATCTGTTTTACAAGAAAGGTTTTTGTCGTAAGCTTCATATTTAATACCAAGATCTTCATCTTATTGTATCGTTTTTGTAGATATTATAGATTACATCAGTGGAATACAAAATAGATAAGTCCTGGGAATTGATAGACTTATCAAACCTCTTTCTAGACTGCTTGAGAGATTGGGAGGAGAAAAAGTTCAAAAAATGCCCCAATTAGGAATCAGTGAAGCATCAAATAGTGATTTTAGAACAGTTTTGGCCCTAAAAGCTAATGAGGAAATGAGTTTTGGTGTGGGCTTAAGAAAACGTAATCAAGTTAAATACTCTCTACTTTCCCCACTATTTCAGCCATTCTAAACAGGCTGGGATATATAAGCAAATGTTATGTAAATCTTGTCTCATTTTTTTTGAGGGGCACCTATCCCTTCTTTTAGGACAATGCATGAATGGGCATTTCAAAGGAACATCGGGCCAGAGTGGTGTTTCTCAACTTTGGCAAGCTTAAGATAGGTGGTCTTCAACTCCCAGAACCCCCCCAGATAGCATACTTTAGGAAGGGTGGACTTCAACTCCCAGAATTCCCCAATCAGTATGCTTTAAGATGGTGGACTTCCACTCCCAGAATTCCCTCAGCCAGCATGCTTTAAGGTGGGTAAACTTGAACTCCCAGAATTCTCCAGCCAGCATGCTTTAAGATGGGTGGGTTTCATTCTCCAACTATCATGTCTTAATACAGGCAGACTTCAACTCCCAGAATTCCCCAGCCAGCATGCTTTAAGATGGGTGGACTTCAACTCCCAGAATTCCCCAGCCAGCGTCCTTTAAGATGGATGGACTTCAACTCCCAGAATTCCCCAGCCAGCGTCCTTTAAGATGGATGGACTTCAACTCCCAGAATCCCCCAGCCAGCAGGCTACAGGATGGGTGGACTTCCAACTCCCAGAATTCCCAACCAGGATGCTTTAAGATGGGTGGACTCCAATTCCCAGAATTCCCCAGGCAGCATGCTTTCAGGTGGGTGAATTTCAACTCCCAGAATTCCCCAGCCAGCATGCTTTAGGATAGGTGGACTTCCAGAATTCCCCAGCCAGCAGGCTTTAAGATGGGTGGACTTCCACTCCCAGAATTCCCTAACCAGCCATGCTGGCTGGGGAATTCTGGGAGTGGAAGTCCAAACATTGTAAAATCGCCGAGGTTGAGAAAGACTAGAGTAGAAAACACCAAGCAAAGGAAGAAGAGTTCAAAAGGGTTCAAAATCAGGAAGATGCCCCTTCTAAGGCCCCCTGCACATGTTTGCATGTGAACAAAAAAATCACCCTACTTCCTGGTGGAGCCTCGCTCTCTGGAGAAGTCGATCAAGCAACAACTGAGTTAAAAGAGTGTCGCGCTGGCCTTGACCCCAGGTTGAACTGACTATCTTAATAAGGCTGTGTCAGCCCCCATTCCTAATCACATAAATCTTTTTGCTGCACCAGCAGCTGGCCTGACTCCCTGACGTTACAGTGGAGGGGAGAGAAAAATTAAGCCATCTTACCAGAGGGAAAAGTGCATTATCTCCAGAGATGGGAGGAATTTGGAAAGGAGCAGTCATTAAAAATAAAAATAAAAAGGAATTTCGGCCCCATTTTCGTTGCAGCAAAAGTAGGCTTAAAAGTCAGTTTAAAAAGACTTTCAGGAACTCCCTGAGAAGGAATTTTGGGCAGAAAAGCTAAGGAGCCGTTATGAAGGAATGCCGTGGATGAAACGCAAGCCCCATTTACAGTGAAAATCAGCCCTCGTACTGTCAGAAGGATAATTTGGGGGCTCCCACTCGAGCCGGGGTTGCGCCAAAATAAAAAATGAAATCAAGACTGCTCTTTGAGGAAAGGAGAGATAATTCTTCCACAAAGCAAAAGGGTTTGCTTTGGGGAGACAGCTGTAGAGAAATGGGGTACAGAGATATTGTTTTTTTAGCAGGGTTGTCCTGTAAGTAGAAACACGTATCTGCTGATTCTAGGGTGACACTTGACTCAGACCCCAGAATTCCCCAGTCAGCAGGCTTTAGGATGGTGGACTTTGATTCCCAGAATCCCCCAGTCAGAAGGCTTTAGGATGGGTGGACTTTGATTCCCAGAATCCCTCAGTCAGAAGGCTTTAGGATGGGTGGACTTTGATTCCCAGAATCCCCCAGTCAGAAGGCTTTAGGATGGGTGGACTTTGATTCCCAGAATCCCCAGTTAGAAGGCTTTAGGATGGGTGGACTTTGATTCCCAGAATCCCCAGTCAGCAGGCTTTAGGATGGGTGGACTTCGACTCCCAGAATTCCCAGTCAGCAGGCTTTAGGATGGGTGGACTTGACTCCCAGAATCCCCAGTCAGAACGCTTTGGGATGCGTGGACTTTGATTCCCAGAATCCCCAGTCAGCAGGCTTTAGGATGGGTGGACTTCGACTCCCAGAATCCCTCAGTCAGAAGGCTTTAGGATGGGTGGACTTCGACTCCCAGAATCCCTCAGTCAGAAGGCTTTAGGATGGGTGGACTTCAACTCCCAGAATCCCCAGTCATAAGGCTTTAGGATGCATGGACTTCGACTCCCAGAATCCCCAGTCAGCAGGCTTTAGGATGGGTGGACTTTGATTCCCAGAATCACCCAGTCAGCAGGCTTTAGGATGCGTGGACTTCGACTCCCAGAATCCCCCAGTCAGCAGGCTTTAGGATGGGTGGACTTCGACTCCCAGAATCCCCCAGTCAGCAGGCTTTAGGATGGGTGGACTTCGACTCCCAGAATCCCCCAGTTAGAAGGCCTTAGGATGGGTGAACTTCGACTCCCAGAATCCCCCAGTCAGAAGGCTTTAGGATGGGTGGACTTTGACTCCCAGAATCCCTCAGTCAGCAGGCTTTAGGATGGGTGGACTTCGACTCCCAGAATCCCCAAGTCATACGGCTTTAGGATGGGTGGACTTCGACTCCCAGAATCCCCCAGTTAGAAGGCCTTAGGATGGGTGAACTCGACTCCCAGAATCCCCCAGTCAGAAGGCTTTAGGATGGGTGGACTTTGACTCCCAGAATCCCCCAGTCATAAGGCTTTAGGATGGGTGGACTTCGACTCCCAGAATCCCCGAATTAGAAGGCTTTAGGATGGGTGGATTTCAATTCCCAGAATCCCCCAATCAGCAGGAATTCTGGGAGTTGAATCCATCCATCTGAGATTGGGAGGCAGGGCCTTCCTTATAATAAATGCTACTAATCAGATCTCTGGAGATGTAATCTCTGGATTAACTCTTTTGGGTTTAAGTTGCAAGATAGGGAAGGTGGACATTCAGTTATAATTGGTTGGACTGGACTTATTAAATTTGAAACTATAATAAAATTTGAAGCGGATATATAACCCATTCTAGGGCCCTCTCTGATGTACTTCCTTTTAATAAATATTACTAATCGGAGCTCTGGAGGCCTATCCATTGCATTCACTCTTTCAAGTCCCAATTCCCACGGGTGAAATGCGGTTTACGGTTTACAAACTGCGATCCGTGCATAGGGATCGTAAGATCAATACAAGTTTCTATAGCTTAATAAAATTTGCTAGCTGGAAAAAAAAGGGCTACATCACTTCTTCTGATTTGTTTTGGGAAGCACAGGTAGTCCTCGATTTACGACCACAATTGGGTCCAACATTTCAGTCGTTAAGCGAGATTTGCCCCGGTTTTTACAGCCTTTCTTGCCACCGTTGTTAAGCGAATCCACACGGTTGTTAAGTTAGTCACATGGCTGTTAAGTGAATTGGGCTTCGTTGACTTTGGTAGTCCGAAGCTCGCAAAAGGGGACCATGTGACCCCTGGAACACTACAACCGTCATAAATATGAGTCAGTTACCAACACTCCAATTTTCGATCAGGGTGACCGTGGGGATAATGCAACAGTCATTAAGTGTGAAAATCAGTCATAACTCACTTGTTTTGAGTGCCATTGTAAGTTCAAACAGTAACCAAATGAACTGTTCTAAGAAACCAGGCTCAATGGCAGGAACTGGGAGAGGGATCTTGGAGTCTTAGTGGTCAACCAGGTAAATAGGAGCCAGCCGTGTGCAGCAGCAGCCAAAAAAGCTAATGCAATCCTAAGTTGCATTAAGAGAGGGATACAATCGAGATCAAGGGAGGTACTAATACCACTCTATAAAGCCTTAGTAAGACCACACCTAGAGTCCTGCATCCAGTTTTGGTCACCACATTATAAAAAAGATGTTTGAGACTCTAGAAAAAGTACAGAGAAGAGCAACCAGGATGATTTAGGGGACTGGAGGCTAAAACATATGAAGAACGGTTGCAGGAACTGGGCCTGGCTAGTCTAGGGAAGAGAAGGACCAGGGGAGACATGATAGCAGCCTTCCAGTATTTGAGGGGCTGCCACAGAGAGGAGGGAAGGGGTCAAGCTATTTTCTAAGGCACCTGAAGGCCAGACAAGGAATAAGGGATGGAAACTGAACAAGGAGAGATTCAACCTGGAAACAAGGAGAAACTTTCTGACAGGGAGAACCATCAACCCATGGAACAGAAGTTGCCCTCAGAAGTTATGGGAGCTTCTTCATTGGAGGCATTCAAGAAGAGACTGGACTGCCACCTGTCAGAATTGGTGTAGGGTCTCCTGCTTGGGCGGGGGGAGTTGGACTAGATGACCTACAAGGTCCCTTCCAACTCTGTTAATCTGTTATCTGTTAAGTCGAGGATTGCCTTGTTTGTCAAGGCTGCAGAGGTGATACGGTAGATGTCTGGCATGGGGGGGCAGACTAGATGACTCCCCCCAGGTCCCTTCCAAACCCCTTAAGGCCTTTCCTTCTATGAAATAATCATATACAGCACTGTGTAGTAACAGAGTCTTTCCAAGCAGTTTCACAATACTCCCTCTTTTCTAGATGATCCTTGCAGTTATAAAAAAAATAGGAGCGTTGCAAGAATTTTAATTTTGGGCAGGTTGTAAAACACGCCCAGTTGCTGTTGGGGTCTCTCGAAACAAGTATCAGCTGAAAAGGCGAGTGTGCTTGCTTGCATTTGTGGTGATATGTTCTGGGTCAGAGCACATTTGATGCAAGGGCATTGTTTGGGAAAACACATGCACAAAAACACAAACAAGAGCTTTGTTTGTATCTCTTGTACCCTTGATCATTTATTTATTTATTTATTAAAAAAATCTCCTTCACATACGGCTGGTATTATAGCACCCATTGGAGAGATAAACTGAAGAAAGAAAGAAAGAAAGAAAGAAAGAAAGAAAGAAAGAAAGAAAGAAAGAAAGAAAGAAAGAAAGAAAGAAGGAAGGAAGGAAGGAAGGAAGGAAGGAAGGAAGGAAGGAAGAAGGAAGAAGAAAGAAAGAAAGAAAGAAAGAAAGAAAGAAAGAAAGAAAGAAAGAAAGAAAGAAAGAAAGAAAGAAAGAAAGAAAAGGAGGGAGGGAGGGAGGGAGGGAGGGAGGAAGGAAGGAAGGAAGGAAGAAGGAAGGAAAGAAGGAAAGAAGGAAAGAAAGGAAAGAAAGAAAGAAAGAAAGAAAGAAAGAAAGAAAGAAAGAAAGAAAGAAAGAAGAAGGAAGGAAGGAAGGAAGGAAGGAAGGAAGGAAGGAAAGAAAGAAAGAGGGAGGGAGGGAGGGGCAGAAAGATAGGAAAAAAAGACAAACACAGAAAGAAAGAAATTAGAGGAAGAGGAAGAAACAAAAAGACCAAGAAAGAGAAAAAGAAAGAATGATAGACAAGAGCAAAAAAGAAAAGAGTAAAAAAGAGAAAGAGACAGAAATAGAAACAAGGAAAAAGAAAGACAGAGAAAACACAGAGAGAAAGAAAGAGAAAGAAAAGAAGAAAGAAGAAAGAAAAAGAGAGAAGAGAGAAAAAGAAAGTGACAAAATAAGAAAGAGAAAGATAGAGAAAAAGAGGTAGAAAGAGAAAGACAGAGAAAACAGAAAAAAAGAGGAAGAGGAAGAAAGAGGAAGAGGAAGAAACAAAAAGAGGAAGAAAGAAACAGAATGATAGAAAAAAAGAGTAAAAAGAGAAAGAAAGGATAGAGAAAGAGAGAAAATACAGAGAGAAAGAAAACAAGAAAGAAGAAAAAAAAAGAGAGACAAAGAAAGTGACAGAGTAAGAAAGAGAGAAAAAGAGAAAGAAAAAGAAAGAAAGAAAGAAAGAAAGAAAGAAAGAAAGAAAGAAAGAAAGGGCATGCACTATGTCAGTCTCCTTTTTTAATTCAGTCGTCATATTATTGTGTTGCTCTTTAAATTGTACATAAGGTTATAATACGCTGTGTTTTTCTTCAAAGAAATGTTAATTGTAATCAATTAATTGATTGATCAACTGGATTTCTTAAGGCTAGATTCCAATTCCGAGAAGACACTTTAAGCTGCACACAGTGGCTCCAAGGCAGATGTTAAAACCACATTAAACGCCACGTAATTGCCCAGACCGAACAACTCTCATCAATGTGTAAAAACTCGACAAACCAGGCCCAGGTGACTTTCTCCTTGGATTACTGCCATGCGCTCTTCCTGGGGCTGCCCTTGAAGACTAACGTCAAGAGTCCATCTCAGCTGGGCGGCCATTTTATTTGAAGAATGTATTGAAGAGTCTGCAACCACAACGGGGAACAGAACTTCGGTCGCTAAGTTGAGGCAGTTGTTTAAGCGAGTTGCGTCAGATTTTGTAACCATTTTTTAAAATCTGGTTGTTAAGCAAATCACCACGGTCATTAAGCGAATCTGGCTTCTCCCATTGACTTTGCTGGTTGGATTACAAGGGGGAATCATATGACAATGGGACATGGCAACTTGTCATAAATGCACACAAATTGCCAAGCTGTTCTGACCCAAAACCTTTTCCAATAAGACAAACAATAACCAAAGGGAACAGAAACCTTTTAATGAGTCTTATGAATCCCCAGTTAAAAGGCTGCTGTAAACTAATTAACTTGGATCAATACAAACCTCGCCAAAATTGTGCAAGACTGCCAAGAATCAGATAAGAAATATTTCACAACCCAAGAGTCTTTAAATACCAACTTCAGATACTGCAATGTCCACGAGGCTGAGTTTCAAAACGTCTTTGCTTCCTGCAAGGAACATTCGTTTCACAGCTGGCTTTTATCTTCTTGAAGGAGGGGCCATTACTTTGCAGCCTTACTCCCGGAGTCGCCCGTGCTGTTGTAGCTGCTCTTTCCTGCGAGCAATCCTGCATGCACATGCCACTTGGCACAGGCTCCTTGGGAACCTCCTCATCGCTGCTGCCAGCCCCCACAATCTCTGAAGGCAGCAGTCCACTCCCTAATGGTCCTGGCCCCTCATCTGAGTCCTCGGTCTCTTCAGCCATCCGCACCAGCTGCTGGCTAACCACAACACAAGTGCTCAAATCACAATACTGCGACATGTCCTACAACGGTCGTAACTGTGAGGACTGGTTCGTAAGTCACTTTTTTAGCACCATCATAAGGTAGTCCACAAGTGAGGCCCAAATTTGTTGCTAAATGAGACATGTGTTCAGTGAATTTTACCCCATTTTATGACTTTGCTCGCCACCGATGTTAAGGGAGTCGCTGCAGCTCATGGGTTAGTGACACGGTTGTTAAGCGAATCTGGTTTTCCCATCGATTTTGCTGGCCAGAAGGTTGCAAAAGGGGATTGCATGACACACACACCCGGTCATAAGTATGAATCCGTTGCCAATTTTTGATCACGTGACCAGAGGGATGCGGCAACAGTCGTAAGTGTGAAAAACAGTCATGTCACTTTTTTCCAGTGCCATTGTAACTTTGAACGGTCACTAAATGAACTGTTGAAAGTCGAGGACTTACCTGTGACATTAATTAAATTAATGTCATAAGTTGAGAACCAGCTGAATTGCCTCCATATCTGTTTAAATCAGTACAGAGAATATAAGAAATTGGAATTTATGACAGCTGGAATCTGAATTGGAGGGTAACCTCCTTAACACATTTAATAAATAAATACCTAACATTTAAGATAAGCAGATGATACCTTGCTAGCAAAGGTGTGTACAAATTAGAACGGAAAATAATTTCCTGACAATGAGAACAATTAACCAGTGGAACAACTTGCCTCCAGAAGATGTGAATGCTCCAACACTGGAAGTTTTTAAAAAGATGTTGGATAACCATTTGGCTGAAATGGTATAGGGTTTCTTGCCTAGGCAGGGGGTTGGACTAGAAGACCTCCAAGGTCCCTTCCAATTCTGCTATTCTGTAATTCTGTTAATTCTACTCTCCAAAGCAACCAAAGGCAGGACAAGGAGCAACACGTGGAAACTAATCAAGGAGAGGAGCAACCTAGGATAAATTTCCTGACAATTAGAACAATTAATCAGTGGAAGAACTTGCCTCTCGAAGTTGTGAATGCTCCAACACTGTCACTTATCTGAAATGGTGTATGCCTAAGCAAGGGGTTGGACTAGAAGACCTCCCAGGTACCTTCCAACTCTTCTACTCTACTCTACTCTACTCTACTCTACTCTACTCTACTCTACTCTACTCTACTCTACTCTACTCTACTCTACTCTATTCCTATTCATTCTATTCCATTCTATTCCACTCTATTCCTTATTCATTCTATTCTATTCTATTCTATTCTATTCTATTCTATTCTATTCTATTCTATTCTATTCTATTCTATTCTATTCTATTCTATTCTATTCTATTCTATTCTATTCTATTCCTTATTCTATTCTATTCTATTCTATTCCTTATTCATTCTATTCTATTCTATTCTATTCTATTCCTTATTCTATTCTATTCTATTCTATTCTATTCTAATCCATTCCTTATTCTATTCTATTCTATTCTATTCTATTCTATTCTATTCTATTCTATTCTATTCCTTATTTATTCTATTCTATTCTATTCTATTCTATTCCTATTCTATTCTATTCTATTCTATTCCTTATTCATTCTATTCTATTCTATTCCTTATTCTATTCTATTCTATTCTATTCTATTCTATTCCTTATTCATTCTATTCTATTCTATTCTATTCTATTCTATTCTATTCTATTCCTTATTCTATTCTATTCTATTCTATTCCTTATTTATTCTATTCTATTCTATTCTATTCTATTCTATTCTATTCCTTATTCATTCTATTCTATTCTATTCTATTCTATTCTATTCTATTCTATTCTATTCTACACTCTCTCCTCCCCTCCCCTCACAGTCCATCCATCCATTTGATCCATCCATTCACCCATTCATCCCTCCACTTATTCTCTTCTCTTCTCATTCTATCCTATCGTATCCTGTCCTACCCTTTTCTATTCTGTAATATTTTAATTATGGTTGCTGACCACTTTTGTTAAGACTGCGGATAAAAATCCACGAAAAAGCGTAAAAGCTTCTAATTAAATTAAGCAGGAAATAAAACTGAAAAATAAAAAAATAAGACGGAGCAATAAACACAGTAGTAAGAGATTAAATACGGAAGACTAATTACTGCTTTAACAAACTACTTCGTTAAGGTGCGAGAAGAGAAGAAGAGAAGCCGTAAAAGAAAGAGAAAAAAAATATAAATGGCATAAAATGCAGACAGAGTTGGCAAATTGCAATCTGGCTTTCTAGTCAGGCTGCATAATCATCGTTTTGTTTGGCTGACTTACTGCGAGCAGAAATTACAAGGGCTCTTGTCAAAGCCGGAAAGGAAAAATGAAGCATCTGGGTGAAAGATTAAATATTTAAGGAGACAAAAGAAAACCTCAGCCGTTTAATAAACGCAACGTGGACGGTGAAAAAGAGGAGAAAAGAAATAGATTTGTTTTTCCTCCGACGCCGGAATAGAGAGAGAATAAAAGACAAATAAAAGAGGAGATTAATCTTAGAGTAGCAGGCAGGGAGAAATTTGCACCAGGATTGCGGAAGATAATTCAAAGACAATAATGATCACAGTGATAAAGCAATACAACAATTGACAGATTAACAGAGTTGGAAGGGATCTTGTAGGTCATCTAGTCCAACCCCCCCACCCAAGAAGGAGACCCTACGCCATTTCTGACAGATGGCAGCCCGGTCCAGTAAATGACTGCCTCTACTCCCTTCGTAGACTGTTTTTGGAAGAGTTTGATATCCAGCCAGGGATAATTAGACATCGGGGCCCAAGTTGGAGGCATTAAAAGGAATTTATTCTACTTTTGTGACTGTGTTATTTTTGTGTCGCGCCCCAGGTCATCACACAACATATGACCATTTTCCATATATATGTCCGTGGCAGCATCCCATGGTAACAGGATCAAAATTGAAATGCTTGGCAAACTGGCTCATAGTTATGACGGTCGCAGTGTCCTGAGGTCATGTGATCAGTTCAAACAAGTAAAGTCAGTAGGGGAAGCCAGACTTACGCCTGTTTTTCACACTTACGACCATTGCAGTGTTTCCCCCCCATGGTCACATGATCAAAGTTCGGACGTTTGGCAACTGACTCACATTTATGACGGTATCCTGGGGACTCACACGATCCCCTTTTGCGACCTTCTGACAAGCCAAGTCAACAGGGAAGCCAGATTCACTTAACGATCGGCTTACTCGCTTATCAACTGCAGTGATTGATTTAACAACGGGGGCAAGAAAGGTGGTTAAAACGGGGCAAAATGTTGGGCCCACCTGCCGTCGTAAGGCGAGGACTCCCTCTACACGGCCTTCAGTTAGAAATGAAAAAAGGGCAGACTTAATTCAAAAGGAAAACAGCTAAAAAAAGTCACGCTTTGGTGTGTTTCTTTTGTACCGAACGCAAAATGCCAACTTCATCCGTTAGAATCAGCGGATCGGAGCTGGCAGTGAGTGATCACGGATGGGATACGGAGTCACGGTGCAAAATTCAATGAAAGCGTCAACCCCAAATGCTCGGCTGTAACAAAAACGAAAAGAAAGAAAGCAGAATCCTCAGCCCAGAATTATTAGGAAGGGAATTAAAAATGAAATTGTCAATATCGTTAGGGCTGGATATCAATCTGGAGGAAAAACACTTTGGAGTGCAACCTCCAAAGCTCGGGCTGCCGGCCTTGAATAATGTTTCTTAGGGCTGGAGAACATGCAAAAAGGAAAAGCAAAATAACATAAAATAAACAAATGTAAAATCAGATCAAAAATGAAATAAAAGAATAAAAATAAATTAAAAGAACAAAAATGAAATGAAATAAAATACATAAAATAATACAATATAACAATTAAATTAAAATAATTAAATTAAATTAAATTGTAAAATAAAATAAAATTATAAAGTTATAAAATTAAATTAAATTATAAAATAAAATAAAATAAATATTACATTACATTACTGGTAGTCCTCGACTTACAACAGTTCATTTAGTGACCGTTCAGACTTATGACTGTTTCTCACAGTTAACCTTTTGCAGCATCCCTTACGGTCACGTGTTCAAAATTCAGATGCCCGGCAATTGACTCAGACTTATGACGGTTGCAGTGTCCCAGGGTCACATGATCCCCTTTTGCGACCTTCCAATGAGGAAAAGCAAAGCTGAAGTCAGATTCCCTTAACAAACCGAGTTACTAACTGCAGCGATTCACTTAACAACTGAGGGAAGAAATGTCGTAAAATGGGACAAAACCCCCTTAACGAATGCCTCACTTAACAGAAATGTTGGGCATAAGTCGAGGATTACCTTATAATAAAATAAAATAAAATAAATAATAAAAATTAAAAATAAATAAAATAAAATGAAAAATAATAATATAATATAATATAATAAATATAATATAATATAATATAATATAATATAATATAATATAATATAATATAATATAATATAATATAATATAATATAATATAATATAATATAATATAATATAATATAATAAAATATAATAATATAATATAATATAATATAATATAATATAATATATATATAATATAATATAATATAATATAATAATATAACATAACATAAAATATAAAATAAAATATATAAAGTAAAGTATAATAATAAAATAATAAAATAAAATAAACATAAAATACAATTTAGGGAACGGGGCAGACCCTAAGCCAGAAAATATGTTTTTTTATATCTGGGGTGTGTTTTTTTTCCTGTTGAAGCAAAGGTGGAAGAAGAAAGACCTGATTGAAGTATTAAAAAAAAATCAGGCAAGGTATTCAAAAAAAAAGGTGGATAAAGAGATTTTCTTGCCCTCTGCATTGATTTAGAACTGAAGGGATCAAAGCTTTGAAGCCGAATGAAGAGTTAAAGTATGGAATTTGCTCTCAGCCCAGGGGAACAGCCATCAATCTTGATGCTTCAAGAGAACAGAGGACAAATGCTGGCTTCTCCCTGCTTTAGAATTTACATGGCAGCTTAGAATAGAATACAGCTGGAAGGGACCTAAGAGGTCTTCTAGTCCAGCCCCCTGCTCAAGCAGGAAACCTTATTCCATTTCAAACAAATGGTTGTCCAATCTCTTCTTCAAAACCTCCAGTAATAGAGTAACCACAACTTCTGGAGGCAAGCTGTTCCACTGGCTAATTGTCTTCACTATTAGGAAATTTCTCCTTAATTCCAGGTTGCTTCTCTCTCTGAATAGGTTACTTAAATTAAAATTACTTTAATTAAAATGAAAATAAAATTACTTCAGTAACAATTATATAACAGATAATCAGAAGCAAACAGCAAATATTGATTTAATCAGTAACCATTACATTACAGATAATCAAGAGTTGGAAGGGACCTTATAGGTCATCTAGTCCAACCCCCAAACAAAGCGTACTTAAACACTGTCTGATTAGAGCAACTGGTAAGGGAGAAAAATATCCCAGGTTTTCAACTTTGATCTCCCAAACACATTTACTGACCACAGTGGGACAATAAATGTAGGCAGAGATGGGGAGGTCGCGGGCCTAACCCAACCTCCCAAATCTTCTAAAACCCCACATTTCCACAACCTTGTGTTTGCAGTGGGTGAGCCTGGCTTATTATGGCTTATTCCTCAAACCACGGTTAAGCCAACTTGCCGTGCCTTCCCTTTCTGCAGAGTTGTGCTTAGTAGAGATTGTGTCGACTTACGACCACAATCGAGCCTAAAATGTCTGTGGCTAAGGGAGACATTTTGTTATAAGCAAGTTTTGCCCCTTTTTTCTGCGACCTTTCTTACCACGGTCATGAAGTGAATCACTACAGTTCTTAAATTAGTAATACGGTCATTAAGTGAATCTGGCTTCTCCATGGACTCTGCTTGTGTGCGTGTGTACACACACATACACACACACACAGACACATATAATATGGAATGAGTGGTTGCATTGATCACAAACTGTCAATCTCAGGCAGGTGGATGAGAAGCTGGAGAATTCACTGTTTTGTGGAGAATATTTGATCCCCACCTTCCTGAAGCTCGGCAGGGTGACAATTTAGGGTCTCCTGCTTGGGCGGGGGGGGGGGGGTTGGCCTAGATGACCTACAAGGTCCCTTCCAACTCCGTTATTCTATTTTAAGCGAATCACTGTAGTTTTCAAGTTAGCAACCCGGCTGTTTAAGGGAATCTGGCTTCCCCGTCGACTTTGCTGGTCAGAAAGTCACAAAAGGAGATCACGTGACCCCGGGACATGGCAACCGTCATAAATGTGAGTCAGGTAGAATGGTGCAGTTGGCCTACAGGTGGCACTCTCGCCTCACAATCAGGAGGCTGTGAGTTCAATACTAGGTAGAGAGTCATGTTCTGCCCCTTAATTACTAGCTGAATATAAGGCAGACGGATAACTCTACAAAAAAATCCATACAAAGTTTCTTTATTGGTTCATCAGGTATCCTCATATATAACTCATGGTTACGTCGAGGTTCATCTCAATGTCCAAATCTTTGCATAGCTGAATTCATAGTGTAAAAGGATAGTGATCTTTTCATCCCCATAACGAAGGAGCAAGGGGGTGAGGCGCCAGCACGCTGCTGGGGTCCAGGCTAGAGTGAAAGAACCTCCCCCAACCCACCAAGGGTCAATTCAGTGACCAATCAGGATTACAGATGTGACCACATGACATGGACTACATTTCCCAGAATGCCTGAAGTGAATTTTGTTATAAGCAAGTTTTGCCCCTTTTTTTTGCGACCTTTCTTACCACGGTCATTAAGTGAATCACTGCAGTTCTTAAATTAGTAACCCCAGGATGCCTGAACTACATTTACCATGATGCATTCCCTTAAGGGGACAGCTCTTAATTCCTAACGAACTATCCCAATTCCCAATTAACGATAAACTGTCTGGACAGCAGAAGGCAGATATGAGAATATTGTGATATGCATTGCAGATATTGTGATTGCAGATATGCACAATGAGAATACATCTGCCATACAAAACTCCACACTGGCGACAGGAAAGGCATCCGGCCAGAAAACACTCCGCTAGCTCCACTCAGTTGCCCAGGCTCCACCCCGCAAAGGGATTATGAGATCGTTAAATGATGATGGTAAATGGGGGTCAGTTGCCGGAGTGGTTTGAATTTTGATCACGTGGCTAAGGGATGCTGCCGCTGTCCTAAATGTGAAAAAAAAAGAAGTCACAAGTCAGTTTTTTTTTCAATGCTGTAACTTCGAACGGTCACTAAATGAGTGATTGCAAGTCAAGGGCTACCTGCATCAGAAAAGCTTCAAAAAACCATAAACTGCCTTTTATAAAATGCATAAGCCTCTTCTGCCAAAGACAAAAAGCATAGTCCTGCTGGATAGCCACCTGTGGCAGTTTCTGCCCCAACCCGGGGTTTGACTAGATGACCTCCGAGGTCCCTTCCAATCTTAATGATTGTATGCTAAAGCGAGACAGCCAGGTTTATAAAGCGAGAAGCCAATCTTACTAACAATCTTAATAACAGAACAAGAAGGCGAGGTTGGCTTGGATTAGGAGAATTCTTGTGCCTCAGCTGTTATATTGAATTTTTTGTTGTTGTTGTTTAAATAAAGCTTGAATGTGTTTCTGCTTGGTGAGTATGGAACATGGAGTGAGATATTTGAGGATTTTCGGCTAAATAAATTATAGATGTCGGCACTTGAGTGGCTCTAATGGGGAAGCAAATCGTGCCTCCTGGATTGGCTTGGGAATTCTGCTTTAAATAAAACTGAAAAGACGGCAGGGTACAGATTACGTTTAAATCCGGTCATTATATCACTTTGTCAGGTTATAAAAGGTAAGACTGACAGAAGTTACAGGAATGGTATATTTAGCAATGACTGCAAGGAAATTTCAAGGGGAAATTTCATTTTCAAGGGGAAACATGTGGAAGAAAAAACACCAGGCAAGGCTTCAAAAACTATAGAAAACTAGCTGGATATCGTGCTTCGTTACGAAACTCTTTGGTCGGGCTTAGTTTTTGTGGAGGAATATAAGGGGTGGGTGGGGGAATGCTGCCTTTGCCTACCAGCATCCATCGGTATTCAACTGGCTAGTGTCCTGTCAGTGCCTGAGAGAGTTGAGGGCTGTTTGGAAACTGAAACAGTATTTGCTGTGTGTGAGCAAGGAGGAGACAGCAAGGAGCCTGGGCGTGGCTTAGCTCAACTCTTCTGTAGTAAAGCTGGTTGCTCCTGTGAAACTGAAACTGTGTTCTGACCCAAACCCTTTTTCCAATAAGACAAACAATAACGAAAGGAAACAGAAACCTTTTAAGGAGTCTTACGAATCCCCGGTTAAGAGGCTGCTGCAAACGAATTAACTTTGATAAGCACAAACCTCGCCAAAGCTGTGTGAGACTGCCAAGAATCACAGATAAGAAATATTGCACAACCCAAGATTCTTCAAGTACCAAAATTAAGATACCGCAATGTCCACGAGGCTGAGTTTCAAAACGTCTTTGCTTCCTGCAAAGAACGTTCGCTTCACAGCTGGCTTTTATCTTTTTGAAGGAGGGGCCATTACCTTGCAGCCTTACTCTCGAGTCGTCCGTGCTGTTGCAGCTGCTTTTTCCTGCGAGCAATCCTGCGCGCATGCGCACTTGGCACAGGCTCCTCGGGAACCTCCTCATCGCTACTACCAGCCCCCACAATCTCTGAAGGCAGCAGTCCACTCCCTAATAGTCCTGGCCCCTCATCTGAGTCCTCGCTTTCCTCAGCCGTCTGCACCTGCTGCCGGCTAACCACAACAAACTGAAACTCCTCTCCTCTGCTTGTCTTTTGTATTTTGGAAGAGATTTCTTTCCAGGTGGGGAGTGGGAGTAGAACCCCTTAGCATCAGAGCGTGTTAATAATAATAATAATATACAAAATAAGATAAAAATCATATAGGAAATGCTAACGCTCTGATTTTCATTTCAAAAAATCCTTTCTTAGTGAGCAGCTAGAAGCCAAGAGGAACATACGTGCCAAATGTCAAGTTTGTAGGCTTTACGGTTCTGGAGATTTTGTGATGATGCGTGAGAGGTATTTCGCTTTTATATAGATAGATTAGATTTTATATTCAAATGTATCATACATAATTTAAATAAGGGAGAATGAGACGTCTCCTTTCATTGAGCTGACTTTTTATCTTTACTTTTTCATGGGTTTTTCTTTTCATTCACTTAACAGCCTTTAGCCAGAAAGGCTGTAAAAATGGGGCAAAATGTCTTACTTAGCAACAGAAATTTTGGGCTCAACTGTGGTCATAAGTCGAGGCATACCTATAAACAATGGACCGGTGTTCCTTCAGAATTGGTGGGTGCTTAGGAGGTTTTGGAGAAGAGAGTGGACAGCCACTTGTCTGGAATGGTGTAGAGTCTCCTGCGCAAACAACGGGTTGGACTAGAAGACCTCCAAGGTCCCTTCCAACTCTGTTATTCTGTTTTATTTTTTTTATTTATTTATTTGTTTGTTTGTCAAGCAAGTATTAGATAAAATAAAATAAAGTATTAGATAACAGGTATAAGTATAAACATGATTATTAATACATGAAATGGATACGAATAAAAAACAACAACAATAGGACAAGGACGGTAGGCACGATTGGTGCGCTTATGCACGCCCCCTACAGACCTCTTAGGAAAGGGGTGAGGTCAATAGTAGACAGTCTAAGGTTAAAGTTTTTGGGGTTTGGGGAAGAAACCACAGAGTCAGGTAGAGGATTCCAGGCATTGGCCACTCTGTTGCTGAAGTCGTATTTCCCCCAATCAAGTTTGGTGCGGTTTACCTTGAGTTGTATCTATTGTTTGCTCTTGTGTTGTTATGGTTGAAGCTGAAGTATTCATTGACAGGTAGGACATTGCAATGTATGACTTTATATACTATGCTTAGATCAGACCGAAGGCGGTGTAGTTCTAGGTTGTCTAGGTCTAATTCTGTTATTCCAGTTTGCGGTGTTGTACGAATGCCTTCGAGAAGTCCTTCTCAAAGTGCGTGTTTGGTTCTGAACAGCTTCTAACAACCCATCCTGAAATCGTCTCTCCTGCCCCCTTGGCCCCCTCCCCACTTATTATTCCTTCGCAACATCTTTTTATCCTGCCCGGTTGAAAACTCCGTGCCCATCGCTTGCAAGGAGGAAATAAAATAAAAATAAAAATAAAAATAATAAAAATAAATAATAAAATAATAAAATAAAGCAAAATAAAATAAAATAAAATAAAATAAAATAAAATAATAAAATAAAATAAAATAAAATAAAATAAAATAAATAAAATAAAATAATAAAAAAAATAAAATAAAATAAAATAAAATAAAATAAAATAAAATAAAATAAAATAAAATAAAATAAAATAAAATAATAAAATAAAATAAAATAAAATAATAAAAAAAATAAAAAAAATAATAAAATAAATAAAATAAAATAAAATAAAATAAATAAAATAATAAAATAATATAATAAAATAATAAATTAAATTAAATTAAAATAAAATAAAATAAAATATAAAATAAAAAATAAAATAATAAAAAATAAAAAATAAAAAATAAATAATAATAATAATAATAATAATAATAAAATAATAAAATAATAAAATACTAAAATAATAATAAAATAATAAAATAAAGCAAAGCAAAAACGGGACTCAGATCGTGGGCCTGTCAAAGCCTCCTCATACGCAGCAGCTTCTTTGCAAAGCCGGCCTTTTTGGCGGTGGGCAGGAAAGGAGGGAGGAAGGGAGGAGGGGGGGTGTCTTTATTAATGGCCTGACGGGGAGGGGAGGGCAGAGGAGGGACAGTCCCTCTCTTTCCTCCCTGTCTGGGCGATGAGTTATGGCTGCAGCCAGCAAACCGTAACACAGGCAGATGAATCTCCATTAAGCAAGACAAGAGCGGGTGGGTGGGAGCAGAGGGGAGGAAGGGGCTCAGCTGCCAGATCCCGGGGGCTGCGGCAGCCGTCTTTGTCTTTTGGGCACGGCTGGAGGTCACCGGGTAACGGTGACATCTATCATGCACCCTTGGCCTGGCACCAAACGAAGCGTGCAGGAGAGATATCCTGTTGAGAAAAACAACAACCCAAAAATAAAAATAAATACAAAGGATGCTTTCGAATTGAGCAGCATCAGCAGCCAAGGACTTTCCTTCCTGAGGTTGCAGGGGGGGAAGCAAGGAGCCAGGCATGGCATGGCATGGCAGGCAGCAGGGGGCCTTTGAGGCTGGGAGGGGCTGGGGAGGAAACGCCGAGGTCATCCAGGCCAACCCCGAGGGAAGCCGGAGGAGCGATGGCTTTGCAAGCAAATGCTGGCGGCGGTTCCTGTTGAGCTGGGTTTTACAGACAGATGAACGGAGATGGAAGAGGGAGCTTGTAGGTCATCTAGTCCAACCCCTAACTCCTACACCATTTCTGACAAATGCCAATCCAATTGAGAGCCTCCAGGGATGAAGCTCCCACAGCTTCTGAAGGCAGCTTCTGTTCCATGGGTGGATTGTTCTCCCTGTCAGAAAGTTTCTCCTTATTTCCAGGTTAAATCTCTTCTTGTTCAGTTTCCATCCATTATTCCTTGTCTGGCCTTCGGGTGCCTTGGAAAATAGCTTGACCCCTTCCCTCCTCTCTGTGGCAGCCCCTCAAATATTGGAAGACTGCTATCCTGTCTCCCCTGGTCCTTCTCTTCACAAGACTAGCCAGGCCCAGTTCCTGTAACCGTTCTTCATATGAACAGAACAAAATAGCAGAGTTGGAAGAGGGACCTTGTAGGTCATCTAGTCCAACCCCCTAACTCTACACCATTTCTGGCAAATGCCAATCCAATCTCTTCTTGAAAGCTTCCAGTGATGAAGCTCCCACAACTTCCAAGGGCAACTTCTGTTCCATTGGTTGATTGTTCTCACTATCAGAAAGTTTCTCCTTATTTCCAGGTTGAATCTCTCCTTGTTCAGTTTCCATCCATTATTCCTTGTCTGGCCTTCGGGTGCCTTGGAAAATAGCTTGACCCTTCCCTCCTCTCTGTGGCAGCCCCTCAAATATTGGAAGGCTGCTATCATGTCTCCCCTGGTCCTTCTCTTCACTAGACTAGCTAGGCCCAGTTCCTGTAACCATTCTTCATATGTTTTAGCCTCCAGTCTCCTAATCATCTTGGTTGGGTGGGAGAGGTTGGGGATTCAGAGCATGGCGTGGAATGACTAGGCAGGGAGAGTTCGGCAGTTGTGCAAATTCAGGATTTCTGAAAACTCCCGAGTTTCAGTGTGTTGGGTGTGTTTGGAACGTGGAATCAGCATTTTTTTCTTTGAATGGAAGGACGTAAAATTATCCCAGAGGCCAGGAAGCATCTTTCTGTGCCTCTGGCCCAAGCAAGCCACCCATGAAATCATCTACGCTGCGTGTGTTTTTTGCCCTTATTTATTTACTAATTTGCACACTTGTGTGCTTCCTTAATTACACTTGGCTTCTGGCAAGCCTCTGTAAGGGGACGCCATTCTGGAGCAGTAGACTTGGGGTTTTTATTGTTGCTGTTACAGATTCCTGCTATCTCAAGTGAGGGAATGTTTTAATAGAAGGTTTATCCTCTAGAAGTGCTCTGATGAATGAAGAAAGGAATAGGGGAAAGACAGAGGAGGGAGGGAGGAAGGAAGGAAGGAAAGGAAAAGGAAGAAAGGAAAAAGAGGAAGAAAAAGGAAGGGAAGAAAGAAGGAAGGAGGAAGGAAAGGAAAGAAGGAAGGAAGGAAGGAAGGAGAAGGAAGGAAGGAAGGAAGGAAGGAAGAAGGAAAGGAAGGAAGGAAGAAGGAAGGAAGGAAGGAAGGAAAAGAAGGAGAAAGGAAAAAGAAGAAAAAGTGAGGAAAAGGGGAGGAGAAAGGAGAAGGAAAGAAGAGGGAAAAATGAAGGAAAAGACGAAGAAATAAGGGAGGGAGGGAGGGAGGAGAGAAGGAAAGAAGGAAGGAGAAAAGGGAGAAAGAGAAAAGGGAGAAAAAGGGAGAGAGAAAGAAGGAAGGAGAAGGAAGAGAAGAAGAAGGAAGGAAGGAAAAGAGGGAGGGAGGAAAAAGATGAAGAAATAGAGGGAAGGAAGGAAGGAAGGAGGAGAGGAAGGAAGGATAGAGGGAAGGAGAGGGAAGGAAGGAAGGAAAGAAAGGGGGAAGGAGAGGGAAGGAAGGAAGGAAAGAAGGAAGGGAGAGGAAGGAAGGAAGGAGAGGAAGGAAGGAAGGAAGGAAAGAAAGAGGGAGGGAGGGAGGGAAGGAAGGAAAGAAAGAGAGGGAGGGAAGGAAGGAAGGAAGGAAAGAAGGGAAGGAGAGGGAAGGAAGGAAGGAAGGAAGGAAGGAAGGAAGGAAGGAAGGAAGGAAGGAAGGAAGGAAGGAAAGAAAGAGGGAAGGAGGGAGGGAAGGAAGGCAGGCTCAGAAGCCCCCTCCCTGCCCTACCCTACTGGGTGTCTAGTCTAGGCCTCAACCAGAGTCTTTCAGCCTTGAAGCGTGGACTCCAACTCCCAGAATTCCCCAGCCAGCAGGCTTTCAAAGCCCTAGCAAAGAGCGTTGACCCTCCAGGCTGCCTTTTAGGTGGGATCTAATCTAACCCAGAGAAAAGCATTGCCTTCACACCGCGTCCCTTGCCTGGTTCAAGAACCGCAATAATAACCGAGTTTTTGAGTTGACCCAATAAGTCAAATCAAACCATCCTGGTTAGTCCAAAGGAAGCACTGAACCAGGGAGAGCCAAGGAGATGAATCCCTAACTGGGTTTTGCTGGGGGCTTGGTGGTGCCTGCTGGGTTTGCCATTAACCTCAGGGCAGCGGGGCTGTCTGAACGCAGCTCCCGCCTGCCTCTGCCTGTTCGAAAGGCCCGGGAGACCAGCCGCTGCTCCTGGCTGGGTGATTGATGCTGAGGGAAGGGAGAGGCGGGGGGAGGAATTGGATTGAACACCTTTTCTGGCCCTGGGGCTGCGAAGGTGCTGCTGTGTGTCCTTTTTCTTTCTTTTTCATTTCGAGAGTGCCCCTCCCTCTCCCCCAAATAACATCTCCCCCCACCTCAGTTCCTGCTGGTCTTTTCCAGGCTTCAGTGTCTGTCTGTCTGATCTATCAACATCTATCATCTATCTACCACCTGTCTCTCTTTAAATCTATCTCTATCATCTCTATCTATTCCATCTATCCATCCATCCACCTACCTATCTACCTCTCTTATCTATCAACATCTATCTACCATCTCTCTCTAAATCTGTATCACCTCTATCTATCCTGTCTACCCATCCATCAATCAACATCTATCATCTACCATCTGTCTCTCTAAATCTATCATCTATCTATTCTATCTAACCAATCTATCCATCCATCCATGCAACATCTATCATCTATCTAGCATCTCTCTCTAATTCTATCTCTATCATCTCTATTCCATCTATCCATCCATCCACCTATCTACCTCTCTTATCTATCAACATCTACCATCTCTCTCTCAATCTGTATCACCTCTATCTATCCTGTCTATCCATCCATCAATCAACATCTATCATCTACCATCTGTCTCTCTCTAAATCTATCATCTATCTATTCTATCTAACCAATCTATCCATCCATCCATGCAACATCTATCATCTAGCATCTCTCTCTAATTCTATCTCTATCATCTCTATTCCATCTATCCATCCATCCACCTATCTACCTCTCTTATTTATCAACATCTACCATCTCTCTCTAAATCTGTATCACCTCTATCTATCCTGTCTATCCATCCATCAATCAACATCTATCATCTACCATCTGTCTCTCTAAATCTATCATCTATCTATTCTATCTAACCAATCTATCCATCCATCCATGCAACATCTGTCGTCTATCTAGCATCTCTCTCTAATTCTATCTCTATCATCTCTATTCCATCTATCCATCCATCCACCTACCTATCTACCTCTCTTATCTATCAACATCTATCTACCATCTCTCTCTAAATTTGTATCACCTCTATCTATCCTGTCTATCCATCCATCAATCAACATCTATCATCTACCATCTGTCTCTCTCTAAATCTATCATGTCTATTCTAACCAATCCATCCATCCATGCAACATCTATCATCTATCTAGCATCTCTCTCTAAATCTATCTCTATCATCTCTATCTATCCTTCCGTCATCTATCTACATCTATCATCTCTCTAAATCTATCTCTATCTCTATCCATCCATCATCTATCATATACCATCTCTCTCTAAATCTATGATCTCTATCCATCATCTATCAACACCTATCATCTAACATCTCTCTCTCTCTAAATATCTATCTTCCTATTCTTCTGTTTTCTTCTTGCTCTATTCCTTCCTTCCTTTTTTCCTCCGCTTCCTTCCCTCCTCCATTCCCTTCTCCTTTCCCCCTCTCCCTCCTTCAAACAATCCCTCTTATATATTATGCTTACCTTACCCAAATGCAAACCCAACACCCATCATCCCCAACCACATCTCATAATTCAGATCCACCACAGTACTTCTTCAGGTTTTCTGCTGATAGAAGTTGGTCAGCTTAGTTCCCCTGTGAATTTTCTCATTCTTTCTTTCCTTTCCTCTGTCCCTTCCTCCTTTCCTTTCTCCCCCACCTTCTCTCACCTTCTCTCTCTCCTTTCCCACCCTTTTCTCTCCTTCTCTTTCTCCCCCTCCTTTTTTTTCTCCTTTTCTGTGTCCTGGATGCCTTCTCCTTCCTTACCTGCCTGTTACCCAGCATTGATTTCTCAGTGTCGTTTTATGGCTGTTTTATTATCAGGCCGTTCGTCTTCCGTCCCCCTTCGGCTGACAGGATTTTTCCAACGGTTGTTCTGTAAAACCAGTTGTTTCATTACGTCAGTTTTTATGTACGGCGTCCTGGGAATTTGATTCGGAGGACGGCGTGATGTATTATTTAAAAAGCACACGCTTCTGATCCCATCTTGCCTTTCTGGGGTGGGGGCAAAAAAAAAACAGCCATGGGATATACACATACTTTGCTCTGAAATGGCTGCCTGCCTCGCAAAGTCATTTCCTTTTTCCTGCAGAAGCCCGGAGATTTCGATGACAAATTTCATTTATTTTGCTCTCTCTCTCTCTCTCTGATCTTTTTGTCTCCCCCTCTTTCTCTCTGTCTCCCCCCCCCTCTCTCTCTCATGTCTCTTTCTCTCTGTCCCCACCTCTCTCTCTCTCTCTCTCTCGTTCTCTCCGATCTTTATTCCAACACTCGAGATGGCTTCAGTCGTTAACAGAGGGGAATAGAAAAATTTTAAAAAATATCCAAAATAACATTTAGAGGTGGTCCTCGACTTAGGATCGTCTCTTTAAAGACCATTAGAAATCACGACGACACTGAAAAAGGTGACTTATGGCTGGTCCTCACACTTAACCACCTTTGCAGCGTCCCGCAGTTTGTGTAAACAAAATTCAGGCGCTTGGCAACGGGAAGATAGTCCTCGACTTAATGACCGCAACGGAGCCCAAAATTTCTGTTGCTAAAGGGAGACACTGGTCAAGTGAGTTTTGCCCCGTTTTATGACTTTTCTTGCTACCGATGTTAAGGGAATCACCATCGATTTATTTACGTTTATATTTATATTGTATTCATATTTCATATTTCTTACCCGCCCAATCCATCTCCCTCAGGGACAGGCTCCATGGCAATGGTATCTAACAAAATGAAATCCAGTGTAGAGAAAAGTAAAAGTCCTACACTTAGGCAAGAAAAACCAAAACGACACATATAGACTGGGTGAAACCAGGCTCAATAGCAGGAACTGAGAGAGGGATCTCGGAGTCTTAGTGGACAACCAGCTAAATAAGGAGCCAGCCGTGTGCAGCAGCAGCCAAAAAAGCTAACACAACCCTAAGTTGCATTAACAGAGGGATACAATCAAGATCATGGGAGGTGCTAAAACCACTCTATAGAGACTTAGTAAGACCACAACTAGAGTACTGCACCCAGTTTTGGTCAACACATTATAAAAAAGGTGTTGAGACTCTAGCAAAAAATACAGAGAAGAGCAACCAGGATGATTAGGGGACTGGAGGCTAAAACATATGAAGAACGGTTACAGGAACTGGGCCTGGCTAGTCCAGTGAAGAGAAGGACCAGGGGAGACAGGATAGCAGTCTTTCAATATTTGAGGGGCTGCCACAGAGAGGAGGAAGGGGTCAAGCTATTCTCCAAAGCACCTGAAGGCCAGACAAGGAATAATGGATGGAAACTGAACAAGGGGAGATTCAACCTGGAAATAAGGAGAAATTTTCTGACAGTGAGAACAATCAACCCATGGAACAGAAGTTGCCCTCAGAAGTTGTGGGAGCTTCATCACTGGAGGCTTTCAAGAAGAGATTGGACTGCCATTTGTCCGAAATGGTGTAAGGTCTCCCGCTTGGGCGGGGGGGTTGGACTAGATGACCTACAAGGTCCCTTCCAACTCTGATTATCTGTTAAATCTGCTTTAAAAAGTTAGTAAATTGGGAGCCCAGCTACTAAACAACCACATCGTTTAAGCAATGGATGTTCCGGTCCCAATTGTGGTCGTAACGTCGAGGACGATCTCTAAATACTAGCCAATCTGTCGTTTTTAGCACGCAGGGGCTTTTTCTTGCAATGTCACCCCAGCCAGAAGGAAGCAGGGGAGGCTCCAGACCGGCTTGGTTCGGCGCTTCCATGCTCCGTGTGTTTGGCGTGTCAAAACGTTGTTCGGGAAGCCGCCCTGCAGATGGGCTGCGAAAGCCGACAGATGGCCTGGGACAAACTCAGGAGCCAAAGGGAAACCAGAGCTTGCTTGCTTGGACCGGTTAGCCAGGCAAACTGGGAGGTGATGATCATGTTGTTGGTTTGAGAGCCGAGCTTGGCGATTTGGCTGCAGATGTTTCATCCCCATTCGAGGAAGGGTCGTCAGCGCGCTTTTGGATCGTGCTCGTCCGGAGCTGCACTGGCCTTTAAGTACTTTTTCTGAGTTCCTGGTTTGATTCTGGGTGGTGCGATGGCGAGTGTGAATAGTTGAGAGTAGGTTTAACTTAAAAGTCACACAACCAGGGGGTGGGCTGCTGGGGGTTTGCAGGGGTTCAGAACCCCACAAATCCCACTCCTGGCTGGCCTCACCCACTCCGCCCCTCCTCTCCCAGAAGTCCCCTCGCGGGCTGTTTTGGATGCGGGGAAGTGCAGGGTGTGTGCGCGGGAGGGCGAAAAACAGGCCTCCCGGAAGTTCGGGAAGACCAGAAATGGGCCTGTTTACTGCTTCCAGTCGGAGCTGTTCTGACCAAGGCTTCCGAGACCATACTTATGCACACGCTTATTTTAAAATCAAGTCTTATTTTATTGCAACGCTGGGAATTATTTTTATTCCCAGCTGGTAATGAAACTCAAACAGCCCCTCGAGATAAGCACCCACCTTTCTTTCCTGTGAAGTGCTGCCGATAACAGAAGTGTCCAATCAACTAGAAAAAAAACCAACCCAAAGTACAAAGAGTTTCACAGATGAATCTGAACCGAACAACTTTGCTTCCTGCAAAGGTTTCTTCACCTTTGCCTGTCCTTTTATACCTGATGGGAGAGGCAATCATCTCCCTGCCTTACTCCCAAGTTGCCCTTTTGTTTCAGATGCTCTTGCCTTCTAGCAGCTCTGCGCACGCACGCACTGGGAACAGGCTCCCCTTGTTCCTCCGCCTCGCTGCTACCAGACTCCGGAGGCTCCCGAGTCAGCACCCCACTCCCAAATGGTCCTGGCCCCATTTCTACATCGGACGCAGGGCCCTCGTCTGAGTCCTCCCCAGACTCCCAGACTGGTCCCCATTCTTCCCCACTGTCCGTTTCCACTGCCGTCTGCACAGGCTGCCGGTGAATCACAACAGGAGTCCAGGGAGGGCAAAAAGCCCCCCCACCCACCGGCTGTGGTGCAGGAGGCTGACTAGGCCACGCCCACCATGGCCACGCCCACCCAGCAACTGGGCAGAGAACCCATTGCTACAATTTTTGAAGTCTACCCCTGCACACAACCCAAAATCAGACCAGGACTCAAGAGTGCCGGCCTTTCAATACCTTTTTTATGTGATGCAAATTAAGTGGGGATGTTGTTTGTTCGGCTACTTCTGAGTCATGGTTTGACTTGTCAGACAAACAACACCCACGCTAATTTGCATCAATTTTTTTAAAAAAAAGGTATTGAAAGGCCAGCGCCCTGACAGACGACCCCAATTCAACGCGCACGGATGATGTCTCCTCGAAGGGTGACAAAACGTTTGCAACCAAATTGCCAAGCTCTCAAATACATTTCAACGGTCATAAGTCACCCTTCCCAATGTCGTTGTAACTTGGAACGGGTTCCTAAACGAATGGTGGTTAAGTTGAGGGCATACCTGTGCACCGATCTCGCTTAAGAACAGAGACATAAATCCACGAGTCCGCAGTCAAGAGGTAACACACTAGGGACGTTTTGAAATTTATTTATTTGATGAACTGCCATGAGGAAAAAGGCGGGCTTGGAAAATACTGTTTCCCTGAAAATACAACCTACCCTGAAAGTAAGTCCTAGTTTGATTTTTACACATGTGCCTAATATAAGCCCTACCCCAAAAATAAGCCCTAATTAAGATCCTGCCCACTCCAGAGTAGACGGGTAAAAATTAAGCTAGGGTGAGGATGGGGAGGTTGGAGCAGTCCAACTGCTTACCTGTGGACAGCTGTAGCCAGGCCTGGCACACCCCGACACCTGCCTTGCCGGCCCATTTCTTCTGCAGACAGCAAAGCTCTCCTAAAGGCCTCTGGAGCTGATAACAAAGTTCTGGATCGATCCAGAGCTCTGTTATCAGCTGCACGGGCCTTCAGAAAAGACTTGCCGGCTGCAGAAATTCCTGAAGGCCTCTAACCACGAAAAGGAGGCCGGGGGCGACGCACTTAAGTGAGGTTAGTCAGTGGAAGACATCCTCCAAAAATAAGACTTGATGCCTTTTCCTGGTGGCAAAAAATATAAGACAGGGTCTTATTTTCAGGGAGACACAATTGTAACATTGTGGGGATTCACCCCGTGCGTCCACCAGTCTGGACAGGACCGTCTTCTTCTGAATAACCACTGTTCACCTGTCAGAATTTACCTGTCAGGGTAAATTCTGGCCTCTTCTGTTTCAGGTCCATTAAAGAAATGTTTCTCCATCGCAGCCGTTTGAAGACGTGTGGACTTCAATTCCCAGAATTCTTTGAGTTGAAATCTGCACTAAAAGTTGCTGGGATTGGAGAACATTTGAGTTAGACCACAGGAAGACACGGGCATGATAAGATTTGATGTTCTTTTCAGTCAATTGAGAACATCGGGTGGTTGGGTCCTGTAGGCCTTCAAGACAAGGGTCTCCAACCCTTGGGATGTAGCCCACTACCGGGCCGTGGCCTATTTGGAACTGGGCCATGTGAGCAGCAGCCGGACGCACACACGTGTGCGCAACTCAATTTGCAGTGTGCGTGCCAACCCGCCACTCGCGCGAGTTGAGCTGCCCCGCGCGCCCATGTTCTCCGGCCTGTCGCTCATGCGGCCTGGTCCTCCTCTCTCTGTCCCAGCCGGGTCGCCAAAAAAACACTTGAGAAAGGACATGCATTGAGAAATACTTGAGAAAGGACACCGCTCTCTCAAATACTTGAGAAAGGACACCGCTCTCTCAAATACTTGAGAAAGGACACCACTCTCTCAACCAACTTCATCTTGGGGGGAATAATGCTCTTTGCTCTTCTTGACGGGCGGGAAACATGATCGACGGCGGTCTTATCGAGGAGGGCATCCCGGATTTCAGCCGGCATTTCCACGGAACGGAAAAGGTTCTCTCCTCGCAAGTAGGAGTGAGCTGAGGGGGGCTGGAGAAGGTCTTCTCACAACTCCACAAGTCTTTTTTTTTCTTTTTCAAGGATTCAGTCGCTTTTACTGTCGTCGCTGTCAGAGTAAGCCCCCAGAAGGCCTAGGGAAGTGATCCCTGTGTTTGAACTGGGCAGGGTCGCCGTAGAAGCGCCGAGACGGTGCTGCTCTCCGCCTCCTAGACAAAGAGGTGACAATTCAACAGTTCAAAAGACACAAAGGAACTTCTCCGATCCTTCCCAACTCAAGACTTCTCAGAGCCTGGACTATCGAGCCCATATGCCTTAACCCTTCGGAAAGACAGCAGCTCAGTCCCTTCCCACTTGGGCATGGCAGACGGTAGAGAGAGAGACGGCCATTTGTCTCCTTAACAGGAGTTTTTGGGATTACAATTCCAACCAAGCCCCTTAAACACTAACCCAATACATGTGGTGCTTGACTTATGATGGTAAGTTACGGTGGTTGTAAAGCAGATCGCCCCACTAACTGACCCAATTTAGCTACAAGTCGTCCTTGACTTAAAATGGTTCGCTTAACGACCTTTCAAAGTTGATGACTTTTTCTTGCGGCAGTCATATAAATCAACCCATCGTTCTCCATGGGGCGTTTTGCCACAAAAATACACACAATAAATGCCGGTTGTCAGGTGACCGCAGGTTGCCAACTGCCCTAAATGCAGTCACATGACTGTGGGGGTGGGGGGGCCAGACATTGGAACTGTGGAACTGAGTCGTAAGTCCCTTTTCTTTGGGGGGAAGGGGTCCATCTTAACTTTGAAAGATCGTTAAGCTCACGGTTTTAAATTGAGGACTACTTGTAACTAAATTCTAATCAAGTTAGCCAGAGGTTTTGTGAGGGGAAGTGGCCACATTGATGACACCTGAAGGAAATATCCCTCTGTTGTTGCTCTCCAAAGTTTTACAAGCATCCTATCTGATTCATCTATTTAACTATCCATCCATCTACCTAGCTAGCTAGCTATCCATCTATCAATCCACCTATTTATCTATTTACCTATCTATATCTATCTATATCTATATCTATATCATCAATCATCTATCCATCCCATCTGTTATCTACTCTCTATCATCTAACCATCTATCTTACTAACTATCATCTAATATCAATCATCTATCCTTTTATCAATCATCTATCCTTGTATCTACTGTATCATCTATCCATCTATTTATTATCAATCTATCATCTATTTACCATCTATCAATCTTTAATCTAACATCTATCTACATCGATTTATCTATTCTATTTACTATCTCTCTTTTTTCATTTTCATTTTTATTATTACTCTATCTATCTATCTATCTATCTATCTATCTATCTATCTATCTATCTATCTATCTATCTATCTATCTATCTATCATCTATCTATCTATCTATCTATCTATCTATCTATCTATCTATCTATCTATCTATCTACTTATCTATCTATCATCTATCTATCTATCTGTCTCTATCTATCTATCATCTATCTATCTATCCATCCATCCATCCATCCATCCATCTATCTATCTATCTATCTATCTAATCTATCTATCTTTTCATTTTTATTATTACTCTATGTATCTATCCATCCATCCATCTATCCATCCGTCAGTCATGCTGGCTGAGGAATTCTGGGAGTTGAAGTCCACCCATCTTAAAAGTTGCCAAGGGTGAGAAACACTGGTCTACGACCTGATTCTCACCTTTGAAGCATTCTGCTCAGTGGTGGGATTCAACCGGTGTTACTACTGGCTTGGTGACTACATTTTGCGCGTGCATCCAAAAACCTTAAGCTGTGCCACCCGGACAGCTGAAAAGCGCTGCATGCGGGCGCGCAGCGTTTGAAAAGCCTCTTTTCCCCTGCTTTTTCAACCTCAGCTGTACCACGCAAAGCAGCTGAGGTTGAAAAAAGCAGGTAATAAACGACAGGTGAGAGCCCAGGAGGGCGGGTGGGCCAAACAGCAGCAGACACAGAACCGATTCGGTATCTGCTGCTCTTCAGAGCTACCGGTTCTATAGAGTTGTGCGGAACCAGTAGCATCCCACCCCTGATTCTGCATCCTCTTTCATTTCAGAAATATTTCCAGGCTAAAAATTCAACAGAGGCAGAGATGCCAATAGAGGCAACTATGGCCTCGATCACAGATCATTTGGAGCACAGAAAAATGGAAAACGGACTCTGGACCCCGGCTTAAATGCCTGGTGGATTACAAGGCACGTCCACATTGTCCTGTTGGCAATAATCAAACCTATTAAGTTCAGGAATATCCTGGTACTTTTTCCTCTGATCCCAGTTAGCTTACAGATTTAGACTAAGCAGCTGCGTGCTGCCCTCTGTTGGAACTAGAGCAGTTCACACCACACAGGAAGTCCTCCACTTACAAGGGTTCACTTAGTGAAGTTAAGGCAGCCCAGAAAAAAGTGGCTTACGACCAGTCCTTATCCTTACAACTGTTGCTGCGAGAGCTGATTGTCAAAACCAGGATATATAAACAAAGAGCAAACTCGGCACTTTTTTCTAGCACTTGATGCTGTTACCTAGTTGGGTCATGAAAGGTCTGCAACGGAAGCACCAAGCTCCGACAGCATCATCAGCTATCAGGTGTGTGTACCTGTGTCCGTGTGCGCGTGGGTGAGCGTATGTGGATCAATTGGGCAGCTAGGCAGAGTCCTTTGACTCACAACCACACCTGAGCCCTAAAACGTCTGCTGTTGCTGAGCGAGATACCTGTTAACTTAATTCTGCCCCATTTTAAGACCCTTCCTCGCCATGGCCGTTGAGTGAGTCCTTGCAGTTGTACAGTTAGTAGCACGGTTCTTAAGTGAGCCCGGCTGCCCCCTTTGCTTGTCGGAAGGTCGCCAAAGGGGTGTCAGGATTCCGGCAGTTTACCCCCCATTAAATCATGAGTCTCGAGACAAACTTCCAAAACTACACAGGATTTATTGGGAGTTGACATGTCGGCATGACCCTGGGTGCAGCCGACTCTGAGACACGTAATTCACTGTCACCCTTGACCCTGGTTTCCCCCCCCACACCCCTGAGTGCATCGCAATTCATATTCTCCAACAAAACATGTCCACAGCCAAGTCATCAATCATGGTCTCCAATTAGAAACTTCTGTCACCTAATTATAATCTCTGAATAACTATGCATGGAATGCACTTTCAATTTCCAAGCTGCCGCAGTGCTCTTTCAAACCCTTTTCTCCCCTCCCTTTCTGTTGGCAACTTTAAAAACACCCTAGGGACATTTTATGAGTGGACAAGGGGATCGTATGAAACCCGGGACCGTTGTAAATGGGAGACGGTCGCCAAGCGACCGAATTTTGATCGCGTGACTGCGGGGATGCTGCAAATGTGAAAAATGGCGGTGTCGCCTTTTTTCCAGTGCTGTCGTAACTTCGAACAGTTACTAACGGTTGTAAGCGGAGGACTTCCTGCAATCAATGTGAATGAATAAAATCCTGCAATAAAAGTACAATAAATAAAGCTAGCATGAGTCTCTATCAGGGAACACAAAGGTCGCTATGATGACCCAAAGGGGCGTGGCACAAAGGCAACACAATCAGATAGTAAGTAAGAGTCCCTTTATTAGCTCCAACTTTGCCCCCAATGTCCTCATTACCTTCTGGCTGGAGAAAAAGTCTCCCAGGAACAGCCTTTGGCTGCAAGGAATCAAGTCCAAAACATGGTCAACAAAAACTGTAACTATAAGTCCAATCAAGGTAAGATGAGGTAATTAGTCCGGAAGGGCAGGAGCAAGAATTCCAGGCGTGAAGGAACAACAGTAATTCAACACGGTTGGGAAGACGCCAGGAACACAAATAACCAAAGTCAACACAAGATAAACTCATGTTTGTTCCCAGCAGACGCTGCACTCAGCATGCCTCACTTTTAAACTCCCTTCCCAGATGCGGCTAATGAAGGGGATCAGGGCCCTTTCCTCCCCCGTAAGCCATGTTGCTCTCTTGTCTTTTCCTCCCTGCGTGCCCTAGGATGAAGAGGGTCTTCCTCTGAATTCCTCTCCCTTGTTCTACCTCTCTCCTGCTCTGCCCAGCTGGACTTTGTCCTTCCCCAGTTTCCTCCACAGCCAACGGAGCCACACTCCCACTCCCTGTCAGCTATTTGTCTTCCTCCTCGGATTCAGACTCCGACAGGGGCACGACAGGGCATCTGTACTGGACAGAAATTTCTTATGTGTCTAATCACGCATGGCCAAATAAAATACAGATATTCCTCAACTTATAACAGTTCATTTAGTGACCATTCAAAGTTGAAAGGGGGTTGAAAAAAGTGACTTATGACCATCTTTGACACTTAAGAACCGTTGCAGGATCCCAATGGTCACACATGATCAAAATTCAGATGCCGGGCAACTGACTCACAGTTATGACAGTTGCTTGCAGGGTCGTAAACAACTGCCGTGATTCGCTTTTTAATGGCGACGACGGCAAGGAAAGTCGTAGAACGTAGCAAAACTCACTTAGCAAATGTTTCACTTAGCAGCAGAAATTTTGGGCTCAGTTGTGATTCTAAATCAAGGGCTACCTGTATTCAACTCAACTCAACTCAACTCAACTCAACTCAACCCAAATCAAACCAACTCAACCCAACCCAACATCACCACTCTTTTTTTAAGTGTTTGCCTTCATCCTGTCTCCCAGAGATTCTTTGTCTCTCTTTCTCTCCTGGAGCTGCCTTGTCCTCCTCACCTGGTTCTGATGTTGCCTCTTGGCTTCCTGATCCATTGGCCATCCCGGGAATGGGCTTCTTCTTGGCGGCCACCAATCCCGACAGTTGTGTCTTCACCGAGAGTTTTCCCACACTCCGTTCCCAGCTTTCCAGCTTTGACTTTTTAGCTTGTGGCTCTGAATCCTGGGAAGAAAGGAAACGAGACACCAGCGGTTACCTTAAAAGCTGCTGTGTTCAAAGGACACCATCCCAGCTGCATACAGTGGTCGCGACACCAAACCATGTTGGGCTGTAATTCCTGGTTTGTGTGTAGAAGGTCTCGATGTCCACTGAAACTATCTAAATTTTTCAATTCAATCAATCAGAATAGATCTGGAAAGGATCTTGTAAGTCCTCTAGTCCAGCCTTCTCCACAATCCCTATCCCTATTACCATTCCATCCCATCTTATCCATTCCTGTTCTGTTCTGTTCTATTCTATTCTATTCTGTATTCCATTCTATTCTATTCTATTCTTTCCTTATTCCTTGTTCTGTTCTCTTCTATTCTATTCTACGCTACACTACTCTATTCTACTCTATTATTCTATATTCTCTCCTCTCCTCTCCTCTCCTGTTCTATTCTATTATATTCTATAGTTATTATATTCTCTTCTCCTCTCCTGTTCTATTTTCTATTTTCTATTCTATTTTCTATTCAGTTCTCTGTTCTGTTTTATTCTATTCTATTATCCTATATTCTCCCCTCTCCTCTTCTATTCTCGAGTCTATTCTATTCATTCTATTCTATTCTATTCCTTATTCATTCTATTCTATTCTATTCTGTATTCCATTCTGTTCTATTCTATTCTATTCTCTAATCTATTCTATTCCATTCTATTCCTTATTCATTCCATTCCATATTTTCTATTCTATTCTATTCTATTCTATTCTATTCTATTATCCTATATTCTCTCCTCTCCTGTTCTATTCTATTCTCGAGTCTATTCTATTCATCCTATTCCTCTATTCTATTCTATTCCTTATTCATTCTATTCTATTCTATTTCTTATTCATTCTATTCTATTCTATTCTATTCTATTCTATTCTATTCTGTATTCCATTCCATTCCATTCTATTCTCTATTCTATTCTATTCTATTCTATTCTATTCTATTCTATTCTATTCTATTCTATTCTATTCCATTCCATTCCATTCTATTCCTTATTCATTCCATTCCATATTTTCTATTCTATTCTATTCTATTCTATTCTATTCTATTCTATTCTATTCTATTCTTATTCTCTAAATGAAGGGGGAAATGCACGAGAAAAAAAGTAGAAAAGCAGAAATCCCATTTCTGAGGAAAACAATATCTTTCAATTGGAAAAAAAAAACATTATATTAGAGTTAAAAACATTTCTGAAAATTTGGGCCAATGAAACAATTTCTACAATGATGAACAGTGTAATTAATCTGCACCACTCCGACAGCAGATCTATGTTCCTTCAACAATAATTTGATTTTGAGATCAGAGTGTAATGTGAAAAACAGTCGTCTTTTTCAGTGCTGTGGTAATTTTGGTCATTAAACTGTCTTATCATCTGCACCTCTATAACAGTTTGGTTTGGTTCTGCAACCCAACAGGACAGACACAGAGTTCAGAGGATAATTAGGACTGCAGAAAAAAACAATTACTACCAACCTGCCTTCCATTGAGGACCTGCATACTGCACAAGCCAAAAAGAGGGCTGTGAAAATATTTACAGACTCCTCACATCCTGGACATAAACTGTTTCAACTTCTACCCTAAAAATGATTCTATAGAGCCCTGAACACCAGGACAACTAGACACAAGGACAGTTTTTCCCCCAAACGCCATCACTCTGCTAAACAACTAATTCCCTCAACACTGTCCCACTATTTACAAAGTTTGCACTACTATTACTATTAATATTCTCATCACTCCTTATCACCCATCCCCTCCCACTTGTGACTGTATGACTGTAACTTTGACACTTGTATACTTACGATTTATATGGACTGTTTCCTAGTATGATTTGATTGCTTATTATGCCCTATGGTTATTATTATTAAGTGTTGTACCTGATGATTCTTGACTCGACGAATGTATCTCTTATGTACACTGGGAGCATTTGCACCGACAAATTCCTTGTGCGTCCAATCACACTTGGCCAATAAAGAATTCTATCCTATGCTATGCTATGCTATGCTATGCTATGCTATGCTATGCTATTCTTATTCTAATTCTAATTCTTATTCTTATTTTCTATTCTATTCCATTCCATTCTATTAGTCTATTCTATTCTATTCTATTCTATTCTATTCTATTCTATTCTATTCTATTCTATTCTATTCTATTCTTTACTCTATTCCATTCTATTATTTTCTATATTCTATTATTTTCTATATTCTATTATTTTCTATTCTATTTCTATTATTTTCTATTCTATTTCTATTCTGTTCTTTATTCTATTCCTCTCTCTTCTAATCTTTATCCCATTTATTCTATTTATTCTATTCCTATTCCTATTCTATGCTATGCTATGCTATTCTTATTCTATTCTTATTCTGTTCGAATGTTTGTTAAGTCAAGGACAACCTACAGAAGGTACATCGGCCTCACTACTCAAGGCAGAAAGTGAGACTCCCGTGAAGAGGGGCAATCCATGAGGTCAGCCCACCTGTTGGGGGAGATCCTCAAAGGATTCTCTCCATACCTGTTGCAGGATGTCAGTGGGTTTCCCTTTTGCAAGTGGTTTTGGACGAACTGGAGGGAGATCTTCTTCTGAATCGGAGTCTTCCAGCAGCCTCCGGCTTTGAGCTTGCTCCAGCATGGATCTGGGTGAGACAGAAGACGGGGAAAGAGATAACGTGGGTCGGCTACCGACAGGGAAGAGAGCGTGGGGAGCGAGTTCAACGACGGACTGAATAGTCATCCCATGCTAGGAAACAAAACCCCAATCCAGGAAGTCCCAAAGCTGCTTTTCGTTTCAAGAGGCAATTGGACTTTCTGGTTTTGGTTTTTTTCTTTTGAAGACGTTTCGCTTCTCATCTAAGAAGCTTCCTCAGCTCAAACTGGAGGGTGGAAGACAAGAAGGATTTATACTCCTTGCAGACAGCTGGACATTTGCATCCTTTTTAGAGAGTCGTTGAGGCCACCTGTCAAAACTTGAACAGCCCACAACAAAGGAACAGCTACAGAACAGGTTTGCCCTCGGAAGTTGTGGGGGCGCCATCACTTGAGACTTTCAAGAAGAGACTGAACTCCCATCTGTCAGAAATGGTGTAAGGTGTCTCCCACTTGGGCAGGGGGTTGGACTAGATAATCGACAAGGTCTCTTCCAACTCTGATTATCTGTTCTGTTAAAGGAGGAGGGATGCAACATTATATATCTCCCGTCTACAACACGGTCCTTTCAGCAGCTCCAAGAAGGCTCCACACCTATTTGCACTACTCAGGTGACCCTGAGGGACACAGACCAAACTCCAAGTGGCCTCAACGACTCTCTGAAAAGAATGCAAATGACCAGCTGTCTGCAAGGAGTATAAATCCTTCCATTCCTCACCATCTAGTCAGAGCCGAAGAAGCTTCTTGGATGAGAAGAGATACGTCTTCGAGAGAAAAAAAAAACAGAAAGTCCAGCTGCCTCTTGAAAAAACACCTTTGGGACAACCATGACCTTGGATGACGGAGAATCTCCATAGACACCCGATCAAGGAACTACCAACTCAGAGAAATAAGCTAAAAGTAAATAACATCCTAGTCAAAAAGCACGCCCACCAACACGGACAGGGCAAGCCACTAGAATGTAAATATACATTGAGAGCAAACCCCAATCTCTACTAGCACTGATGATATTACCTAGTTAGGTCATGAAACGTCCGCTAGAAAGCAACCAAGTCCAAGAGCACCAAGGACCTAAAAAGTTTTATTTGTTTTTTTCTTTTCTTTTCTGAGAAAGGGTTCTTCACATAGGTCATCGTGGACCTGTAGAATCCATGGCCACAAAACATGGTGATGGACCCCAAACCTTGTAGCTTCCAAGGACACTGGAGAAATTCATGGATAACACATCTATCAAGGGTTATCAACTGTGAAATCCTCTGTATTCCTTCTGGATTGGGACAGAAGTCCAACAAGCATCGGTTGCTGGTGGATACCGTGTTTCCTTGAAAATAAGACCCTGATATATTTATATATATAATGCGCCACCAAAAAAGACACCAGGTCTTATTTTTGGGAGATGTCATCGACTGACTAACCTCACTTTGCGCACGTCGCCCCCGGCCTCCTTTTCGCAGTCAGAGGCCTTCAGGAACTTCTTCTTCTGCAGCCAGCAAGGCTTTCCTGAAGGCCTCTGCAGCCAGTAACAGAGCTCTGGATCGATCCAGAGCTTTGTTATCAGCTCCAGAGGCCTTCAGGAAAGCCTTGCCGGCTGCAGAAGAAATGGGCCGGCAAGACAGGTGTCGGGGTGTGCCAGGCCTGGCTACAACTGTCCAAAGGTAAGTAGTAGGGCAGCTCCATCACCACCCCAACCCCCACCCTAGCTTAATTTTTACCTGTGCACTCTGGAGTGGGCAGGATCTTAATTAGGGCTTATTTTGGGGGGTAGGGCTTATATTGGGTGCACATGTAAAAAATCAAGCTGGGGCTTACTTTCAGGGTAGGTCGTATTTTCAGGGAAAGTAGGGTATTAGTGGGAGATACTCCTAGTGGACATATCAAAGGATCCCAACCAAAAAAAAATGGCAAGAGCAGATCTTGGGACAAGGTTCTCGAGGCTCACTTCATTTCCTGCTCGTCTTCCTCCAATTCCCGCTGTTTCTGCTGTTCCTCCAACTCTTTGTACTGATGCAGCATGGATTCAAAGTCCACGTTGGCCTGGCGTTGGTTGAGTTCTTTCAGCTCCTGCAAGTTTTCCAGAACTTCCATCTCTAGCTTGGAATCCTTGGTTCTGTTCTCCAAAACCTGGGGGGGGAAATAAAAATAAAAACACAGAAATGTGTTAGGACTCGGAGGATAGTTAAGTTAGAACTAATAGTTAGAACCGAGGAAGGTTCTTGGATGACAAGCCAAAGGTTTTCAAAGAGGAAAAACCAAGAAATCCCAGCTGCCTTTTGGAAAAGCAGCTCTGGGATCAGAGAGCAAGGACCAAAAAAAAAACCAAAGTGGGACATTACTTATTTTTGGTATTTATTTTTTCCTTTTCTTCTGGCCTGGCTCTTCCAGAAGGGAGAACGAGACTCAGTAGCAGCCAATCATCAGATGGCGAGTTCTAGTCTCACCATAGCCATGAAAACCAGCTGGGTGACTTTGGGCCAATCACCAGGAGATGGTGAGTTCTAGTCCCGCCTTAGGTGTGAAAGATGGCTGGGTGACTTTGGGCCAATCACCAGGACACGGTTGCTTTTAGTCCCGCCTTAGACATGAAAGCCAGCTGGGTGACTGGGCCAATCACCAGGAGACAATGAGTTCTAGTCCCGCCTTAGACATGAAAGCCAGCTAGGTGACTTTGGGCCAATCACCAGGAGACAGTGAGTTCTAGTCCTGCCTTAGACATGAAAGCCAGCTGGGTGACTTTGGGCCAATCACCAGGAGACGGTGAGTTCTAGTCCCGCTTTAGCTATGAAAGCCAGCTGGATGACTTTGGGCCAATCACCAGGAGACAATGAGTTCTAGTCCCGCCTTAGACATGAAAGCCAGCTGGGTGACTATGGGCCAATCACCAAAGTGAGCTCTAGTCCCACCTTAGCTATGAAAGCTAGCTGGGTGACTGGGCCAATCACCAGGAGACGCTGAGTTCTAGTCCCGTCTTAGACATGAAAGCCAGCTGGGTGACTTTGGGCCAATCACCAGGAGACGGTGAGTTCTAGTCCTGCTTTAGCTATGAAAGCCAGCTGGATGACTTTGGGCCAATCACCAGGAGAGGGTGAGTTCTAGTTCCACCTTAGCCATGAAAGATGGCTGGGTGACGGCACCAATCACCAGGACACGGTTGCTTTTAGTCCTGCCTTAGACATGAAAACCAGCTGGGTGACTTTGGGCCAATCACCAGGAGATGGTGAGTTCTAGTTCTGCCTCAGGCATAAAAGCTGGCTGGATGACTTTGAGCCTGTCACTCTCTTTCAGCTCAACCCACCTCACAAAATTATGGGGAAAACAGGAAGGTGCCCTGGCTATGTTTACCGTCTTGAGTTATTTCTAAAAACTATAAAGGCAGAAAATGAACAAAGAGTTGCCGAGTGCCCAAAATTTGGTCAGGGGACTGCAGTATATTTGTGTGTCCCTGTCTGCTATAACTTTGAATGGTCACTGCTATGTCTCACCTGTATCCACAGTTGAGCAATCACAATACTAAAGTTCCAAAATTATAAGCAACCAAAAACAAACCCCAACAAAGATAACGGCTGCGGTTTTTCCAGTCCTCAGCAGTAGTTCTGAAATCTGTTTGGCAATCCTGAAGTGCCTATAAATCACAATGCCTCAGATAATCTTCACAGTACTTTCGCTCTAACAAGACACTTTGCTTCTGGCAAATTTCTCAAGCCAATCCGTTTCCTTTTATCCCCTAAGGGGGCGTGTTAGTCTCATTAATTAATCATTGGCTCGACGCCTCTTTCCCAATTGAGATTGACGTCTCACATCAAGCCAGGATCCCTCAAAGTCCTCCTCCTCGCCTGAAACCTCTCGCACTTTTTCCTGATTATCTGCCACCGGCTGCTGCGTAATCAGAGTGGGCAAATTGGTAAGGGTCCAGGTGTAGTTGGGAGGCAAGTTTTGAGACATGCCAAGACTAGCCGACTTCAACTTGCATTTTTTCAAAAACCCCCCCCCCAACAAAAAAAGCGGAACCCCCACCACACCATCTCTGGACCCCTCGCGCACCCTGGTCCAAGGTTATTGGGAGGCGTTGAGATGTGCTATATAGGGCGGTAGTCATTCAGACACTCTGGCTTGGAGTGTTTGGGCACCAGCACGACGGAAGTGGCCTTGAAGCAAGTTGGTACAGTTGCTTGGGAAAGAGACAGGCTGAAAATATCAGTCAAAACCACAGACAACTATTCAGCGCAAGCCCCTAAGTCAGTGATGGCTAACCTTTTCAGCTTGGTGTGTCGAAAATCGGGAAAAAGTGTAGCCTTCCTCGGGTCGTGTGTCACTTCAAGAAATATCAATAATTTGGTTTACGACGGACTAGGCTGGGGGTGATCACACAGGGCTGTGAAACTCGTCTCCCTGGTCTCAGGGCTGCAGGTGCAGGATGTGGGGATCGGAAGGCCACCTGACAGGGCTGTGAACCTCATGGATCTCCTTTCCTCCTGTAGCGTTCCTGAGGTAATGAAACTGACAAACCTCAGTTTATGGCGGTTAAAACTGGTTCTCTGCTGCAAAGATCTCGCGGCAGCATTGGTGACACCACGCCTCCACGCAACAAGCAGGGAGCAGGGATTGGAGCAGAGCACAGGCAGCCTCTAAATGTGCAGGTTTTCCCCACACCAACAGGCGTGTCAGTCAAAGTGCCTCGGCGTGTCACGAGTGACACGCGTGTCATAGGTTAGCCATCACTGCCCTAAGTGCACGTCCTGAAATGCCATCGGGGCCCGCAGCTTTACGTGTGTTGATCCGGCTCAGAACAGCACAGACTTCAGTGGTAGAGAGCGTGAGGGGCTGCAAGTTTACAGAGGGTTTGATCTTGGCGACTATCTCCTGGTTGTCTCGTTCAAAGTGAGCATGAAAATCATTTAGCTCATCAAGAAACGAGACATTGGCAAATGAGGGAGTAAAACGGGCAGGCTTGTAGTCGGTAATATTCCGGATGCCCTGCCACATGCGCCGAGGATTGCAGTTAGCAAAGTGATCCCCAATACTTAGCTTATAGCTACGCATTGCTTTCTTAATACACCTTCTCAAATTGGCCCTAGATGCACTGTGGGCCTGTCTGTCACCGGGTCTGAAGGCAACGTCTCGAGCCTTAAGCAAGAGACGGACCTCCCTATTCATCCACGGCTTCTGATTAGGATATATGATGATCTGTTTTTCAGTTGTGACACATCGTGAAGTTAATATGATCCAAAATGCGGGAGGTATATTTATCAACGTCCATGTGAGAGTCAGAGGTAGCTTGAGAGGCAAACATGCTCCAGTCCATATGCTGAAATCGGTCCTGCAGTATATTATCTGATTCTTCCGGGCGTGGAGGTGGTGGAGCTGCCCTATTACTTACTTTTGGACAATTGTAGGCAGGCCTGGCACACCCCGATATCTGCCTTGCCGGCCCTTTTCTTCTGCAGTCGGCAAGGCTGGCAGGGCTTTCCTGAAGGCCTCTGGAGCTGATAACAAAGCTTTGGATCGATCCAGAGCTCTATTATTGGCTACAGAAGAAGAAGTTCCTGAAGGCCTCTGACCGCGAAAAGGAGGCCGGGGGTGACGCACGCAAGTGAGGTTAGTCAGTGGATGACATTCCCCCGAAAATAAGACCTGGTGCCTTCAAACAACCCAGCAAAGAAATCCAGTTCTCCCAAGTGCCAAGTTCCGGGCTCTCCCAGTCTATTTAGGAAAAGGTAGAATAAAAATTTCCTTTTGAGGCAAAGGATTGGTTACATCACCTTCATGGGGTTATTCAGCTCTTCGTCTTCTCTTTCCTTCTGCAGGCGTTTTTCCTCTTCCTCCAGCAATTTCTCAGCCTGGAAGTTTCGGGTGGCTCCGTGCTCCATGGCATAATCTGTGTTTTCGGGGTCGGTCTGAAGAGAGAATAAGAAAAAAGAGTGAAGAGGTTTAATTCTCAGATCTGTAACTGGGAGGGCTGAACCAAGGAAGATCTGGTGCTCTAATGAACTGGCTGGAGTCCAAGTTTGCACCTGATAGCGACAAACATCCTGCAAAGATATTCCGGTGTGCTCTGCACAGAATAGCAGGCAGCTACCCTGAACCTTGGAGAGAACGCTGGGTTACAGGTAGTCCTCAACTAGGCTGCACGAATAAAGGGATAGAATCAAGATCACGTCAGTGGTTCTACTGTGTTTTCCCCAAAATAAGACCTATCCCCTCTGGTGGTGAAACGGAAGCCCAGGGGGCACCACGCACACCAATAGAGCGTGTTTCTCGGCTGCAGAGGCTTTTCCTGAAAGTGAGTGGCAAGCAGCCGCAGAAACGGGCTGGCAGAGGCTTCCTGCTGAGCAGGGCTGTTGGTGCCGCTGTGGCGAGGTGAGTGAGTGGAAGACATTCCCTGAAAATAAAACCTGGCCTTTTTTTGGTGGCAAAAATAATAATAATAATAAGACTGGTGTCAGCTCGTAAAGCATTCCTGGCTTGCTCTCGAGTTGCCATAGGCAGAAGGGGGAAGAACTGATGGAGCAGCTTGGTTGCCATGACCAGCATACCTTTATATCCAGGTTACTAGAGCCAGCTGAAGAGGCGTGTTTTCTACAGCCCGGGAAAGTGCTCCGTTGGAGAATGTGATTGATGACACACCCTGGGAGGAAACAGGGTCATGGGTGGGCAGTAAATTACGTGGGGCAGAGCAGACCGCACATGGCAACTTGCCGAAATGTGGCTCCTAATAAATAATTGGATTTCTTTTGAAACTTGGCTCGAGGCTCATGAATTAGGGCATCCGTCGGAACCCTGACAACTGGGTCTTATTTTCGGAAAAACACAGTAGTACCACATTACAAAGGCTTAGGAAGATTATACTTGGAATATGGCATCCAGTTCTGGTCATCACAATGTAAAAAAGTGTTGTAATGACGAGGCAGTCAAATTGCTTGATCATGATCAACTGAATCATGATGAACTTTATTGGAGTCTAGTCTTGCATTTATACACATTTTTAGTAATCCTCCAACATTGGTTAACTTTGGTTATTGCTTAACTTTTGCTACTGTTTATCATAGTAATTAACACAATTAATTATCTCTAGTTAAAGTCTAACATATGTTTACTTCCTCTCTCTAATCCTCCTTTAGATTCGTGACTTTGTTTGCCTGAGTTGTAATTGCTTGTAAACATTCCTTATCTGAGGTTTGCCATCCGAGATAGGAACATTCCTGCAATTACAACTCTACAAAAAAGATGTTGAGACTTAGAAAAGAGTGCAGAAAAGAGCAACAAATCAGGGGACTGGAAGCTAAAACTTACGAAAAACGGTCGCAGGGATTGGGTTTGTCTAGTCTAATGAAAAGAAGGACTGGGGGAAGACACGACAGCAGTATTCCAATATCCGAGGGGCTGCTACAAAGACGAGAGGATCAAACTATTCTCCAAAGCCCCAAACGGCATGATGAGAAACAATGGAATAGAATAGAATAACAGAGTTGGAAGGGACCTTGGAGGTCTTCTAGTCCAGCCCCCTGCTTAGGCAGGAAACCCCACCCCACTTCAAACAAATGGTTATTCAGTCTCTTCTTAAAAACTTCCAGTGTTGGAGCATTTTACAACTTCTGGAGGCAGGTAGTTCCACTGATTAATTGTTCTAACTGTCAGAAAATTCCGCCTCAGTTCTAGGTTGCTTCTCTCCTTGATCAGTTTCCACCCTTTGCTGGATGGAAACTCATCCAGGAGAGAAGCAACCTGGAATGGAAGGAGAATTTTCCTAATGGTGAGGACAATGAACTCAGTGGAACCGCTTGCCACCAGAAGCTGTGCGTGCTCCATCACTGGAGGCTTTCAAAAAGATGCTGGACAATAATTTTATCTGATATGGTATACAGCCGTGATGGCGAACCTAGGCATACGTGCCACAGGTGGCACGCGGAGCCAATTTGTGCCGGCACGTGAGTTGCAGGCAAACTTACCTCACTGCGCATGCGTGCGCCTCCCAGCTGATTTTGGGCCTGTTTGAGGCCTTTTTTCCCAAAGGACTTTGAGGAAGGCTTCTGGCAGCCTGAAAAATAGGCCCTTTTCATCACTTCCTGTATTTCCGGAAATACCGGAAGTGACAACACGGGCCTATTTTTCAGGCTGCAGAGGCTTTCCTCAAAGTCTGGGAGGCCGAAAAAAGGCCTCAAACAGGCCCAAAATCAGCTGGGAGGCGCAGGGCAGGTCAGGGGGCAGGGGGATTGCAGGGGCGCGCGCGCATTGCCTTCTGGGTGGTAGCAAGGAAGCGCGCACACAATTTTTAGCACAGGAGCCCCAAAAGGGTTAGCCACCACTGGTATACAGGGTCTTCGGCTCGTGCAGGAGGGTGGATTAGAACAGGGATCCCCAACCTTTTCGATGCCGCGCCCGGTTCCGACATCAGCTGGGCGCCTGCCCGGTACGGCGTCAACTGGGCGCCGCCATCTTTTTATGACGAAAAGGCGCTTCCGGTGGCGTCACCGAGCGCTGTTCGTCATAAGAAGATGGCGGCGCCAGCTCTGGTGAGCTTTTCGGGTAGAAATGGCTTTCTACCGGAAAAGCTCACCGAGCGGCGCCGCCATCTTTTATGACAAACAGCGCTTCCGGTGAGCTTTCTACCCGGAAAAGCTCACCAGAAGCGCTTTTACCAAAAAGATGGCGGCGCCCAGCAACCAGCGGCCCGGTAAGGGTTGTTCAGCGGCCCGGTACCGGTCCGCGGACGGCGGTTGGGGACCCCTGGATTAGAAGACCTCCAAGGTCCCTTCCAACTCTTATTATTCTAAATCAGGGGGTTTCAATCTCATAGCCCATAATGTGGTTGATGGACCACGAGGCCATCCTGGACAATGTTAAGGGACTGGCCCGCATCCCTTCAGCCCATTCTACCCAATGCGAAGAGGAAACCTCGGGCCAGCCTGGGTTTGGCCCGGTCTACCCAGTGTGAAGAAGAAAACATAGCAGCAGTTTGGGGAGTGGCCACGCCCACTCATTCGGCCACACCCACCTGGTCCCCCGAGGTCAACCACAGCCCTGATGCGGCCCTCCATGAAATTGAGTTTGACACCCCTGTGCTACGTTCTAGGTTTGGAAGAGTAGGGAGACCTGAAGAGGTTTTACCTTGAACGTGATTTCCGCCAGGCAGCGGGTGCATTTGATGTAAAACCGGAAGATGGGAAGTCCCAAATAAGATTCATTCTGGACCGTCTCTTTCCGGGCATTAAATTTTTTGCCCTTGTAAATGTACTCGCCGCAAGTCTTGCACCTGAAAGATGGAAAAACTGCTGGTGACCTTCTACCACTGCACCATAGAGTATCGTAACTCACTGCACCTCTGTATGGTTTTGCCAGTTGCACAGAGGCAGATAGGAAAGCACTCCAGCGGGTGAACGTCATTGCCCAGAAGATCATGGGTTGCCCTCTCCCTTCTTTGGAAGAGCTTTATAGCTCCTGCTGCCTTAAGAAAGTTCAAAACATTCTCAAAGATCCATCTCATCCCGGGAACCCCCTTTTTTTGAACTATTACCATCTGGCAGACAGTACCGGATAATAAAAACAAGGACAAATAGGCTGAAAAACAGCTTCTATCCCAGGGCAGCAGCTCTGTTGAATTCTACTGTATATAGTGCAATATTAATGCAATCTCAGGGGAGGTTTCAGTTCCATTGTATAGAATGTGAAGGATGTGGGTTTGTGTTTTATTTTTAGAGTTCTCATGTACACTGAAGATGGCATTTCATTTCGTTGTACGAGGTGCAATGTCAATAAACTTAACTAAACGAAACCACCTCAAGAAATGCAAATTCTCATCCTTCATTCATTTACAGGCCTTTTTCACCCTCATCGTGGAGGTTTATGTACATCTCGCCCAGAGGTGGGATTCAGCCGGTTTGGACCAGTTCGGGCGAAACCTGGAGCAGAAATTTTGACCAGTTTGGAGAACGGGCAGATACCACATCTGACTGGCCCTTTCCCATCCTATATTCCATTGATTTTTAACTCGGCTGATTCACACGCAGAACCGATAGTGTGCAATTTGGAACTCCACCACCGAGCTTGCCTTGTGGGCTCAGGCTATTTGCAACTGCTGGTAGAAGCAAGCCAGGAGTCGTCAGCAGAAATTGTGTATAGACAGTCCTTGACTTATGACCACAACGGAGCCCAACGTTTCTATTGCAAAGCAAGGCAGTTGTGAAGTGAATTTTGCTCCATTTTGCACCCTTCCTTGCCACCGTTGTTAAGTGAATCACCATAGCTGTTAAGTTAGGATCAAGATCAAGGGAGGCACTAATACCACTCTACAAAGCCTTAGTAAGACCACACCTAGAGTCCTGCATCCAGTTTTGGTCACCACATTATAAAAAAGATGTTGAGACTCTAGAAAAAGTACAGAGAAGAGCAACCAGGATGATTAGGGGACTGGAGGCTAAAATATATGAAGAACGGTTGCAGGAACTGGGCTTTGCTAGTCTAGTAAAGAGAAGGACCAGGGGAGACATGATAGCGGTCTTCCAATATTTGAGGGGCTGCCACAGAGAGAAAGCACCTGAAGGCCAGACATCTTGGGGAGGGCGGGGGGGATGAGTCTGCCTACCAAGATGAGGTGGACTGGTTGCTTTTGTGGTGTGGAGACAATAACTTGGTCCTCAACACCAATAAGGCCAAGGAGCTTATAGTGGACTATATAGAAGGAGCAGATCAGACATCCAGCCTTTGCTTCTCAAGGGAGACCGAGTGGAGCAAGTGGCCAATTTTCTGGGTGTTTACCCTAAAAGAGGACCTGACCTGGAGGCGCTCACATTGCAGCCCTGGTCAAAAGGGCCCAGCAGAGATTCTACTACCTGAGACTTCTCAGGAAACAACTGAATGAAAAACTGCTGGAGGACCTTCTACCGCTGCACCATAGAGAGTATCTTAACTTACTGCACCTGTGTCTGGTTGGCCAACTGCAATGTCAGATAGCACAGCACTCCAGAGGACTAATGTCATTGCCCAGAGGATCACTGATTGCCCTCTCCCCTCTTTGGAAGACCTTTATAGCTCCCGCTGCCTTAAAGAAAGTTCATGGCTTAGCACAATGTGCAAACCAAGTCAATATGTTTACTTCCTACCAGGCAGTAGCTTTTATCAGGCAGTAGCTTTTACCCTGGAATCCAGGTATTTGCAACTTTCTTTTATCACAGTACTATCTCGATACCTGTCCTTTCCTACAAAACTATGTGATTGGGCTTAGTTTTGGGGGAGGAAAAATAAAGTGAAAAAATTCTGCTTCTGCCTACCAGCATCCATCGATATTCATCTGGCTAGTGTCCTGTCAGTGTGTGTGAGTTGAGGGCTGCTTGGAAACTAAGACAGTATTTGCCGTGTGAGCAAGGAGGAGACAGCCAGGGGCCTGGGCATGGCTTAGCTCAACTATTCTGTACTAAAGCTGCTTGGTGCTCTGAAACTGAAACTGAAACTCCTCTCCTCTGCTTGTGTTTTGCCTTTGGAACAGGTTTCTTTTCAAGTGGGGAGGGGAAGTAGAACTCCTTAGCATCAGAGCGTGTTAATAATAATAATAATAATAATAATAATAATAATAATAATAATAATAATGATGGAAATACTAATACTCTGATGATCATTTCGAAAAATCCTTTCTTAGTGAGAACCTAGAAGCCAAGAAGGACATACGTGCCAAATTTCAAGTTTGTAGGCTTTATAGTTCTGGAGATTTTGTGATGATGTGTGAGGGGTATTTTGCTTTTATATAGATTTCCAACCTTGGTAGCTTTAAGATGAGTGGGCTTCAATTCCCAGAATCCCCCAGCCAGCCTGGAATAGGAATATAATTTCTTTGGTTTTGGTCTTGAATTTTCCTTTGTAAAGCAAAGTTATAAACACAAACAATTAACATTTTTTCATCCTCATGACCCTTTTTTCACCATTGACCAGATTGTCATTTATTATTTCCAAAAAATAGGACCACAGCATACTGAACTCATTTTAGAAATTGAATATTCCCAAGAGAAACAGAATTTAAACATCTCTTACCGCATGTTAAAGGGAGCCATTAGCCGGACCACATATTGCCTGTCCTTTGGAAGTTTAAGCTTAGGGATTTTAGATGGATCGAAATCTGGAGGATAGTATTTCTAGAACGCCCAAAAATAAAAAATATAATTGAATTTACTTTTTTCTTTTAATTTTATTTTATTCAAGATTAAAACACAAATTGCAAAAGAAAAAAAAATAAGTCAAAACAAAACTAGACAAAAAAACTAAAAATGAATTTAAAAAATACAAAAGACAAAAGCACACATTAGCCTCCCAATTTTCAATTGAAAGGAGACAAAAGACAAAAAAAGACAAAAATAACACCATTTATTAATATCTATAGCCTTACTATCAATCTTAGATGGATGGAAATCTGGAGGATAGTATTTCTAGAACACCCCAAAATAAAAATACAATTGAAATAACTTTTTTTTCTTTCAATTTTATTTTATTCAAAAGATTAAAACAATCTTTTGAATAATTAAAACAATTAATTATTAAAATAATCAAAACAATCACACTCCAAAAAAAAAAAAAATCAAAGAATCAAAACAAAACTAGACGAAAAACATTTAAAAAGGGAATTAAAAATAATAAAAGACAAAAATACATAAAAATAATAAAAGACAAAAATACATATTAACCCCCAATTTTCAATTTTAAAAAATTGGAAAAAAAGAGACAACCCCTCCCAAACTGATCATTTATTAATATCAACAGCCTAGGTAGGCCCAAGATCCCAGTGGATCCCAGCAGATCCTTAAATAGTTGATGAATCCACTCCATTCTCCCTTGCATAGGTTGGCCTCTTTACAACAACCCTGCGAGGTAGACCGGCACCCCCATCCCAACCCCACCCTCCCAGGCCCCCAACCGCCCCCAGCCATGTTTTTTCGCCTCTTTCCTTTCACTCACGTTTAATACTTTCCTTTCCGACATTTTGGCCCTTCGCGGTTGTTCCCAGTCGCCCTAAAACTCTCTCCAAATACCGGCCACTTCCTGGATTCCCAACTCGTTCAGCCTCCTTCGCTACTATTGGCTATCGCACGTCGGAACGGAGCAGGAGGCGCATCCTATTGGTCTACTTGGCGGTCCGTCTACAGTAATCCCCGCCCTAAGCCGTCGCTCCGTTTTTACGTCTTTTAATCAGCGCCCAGCGTGCCTATTTATGTCGCGTCGTTTGTCCTTCCCTAAAATACTCCGTTGAGGAAACAAAGATCTGACATCTCTAGTTCCGGGGCTGGAGAATGATGGGTTAAGTTCAATAGACGTTATTAAAGGCCTTTCATAAAATATTATGCGCATTAAATATTCATTACCTCTGTTAAATATTTAATACTTCGAATTATTGAAGGCTCCTTTTTCATTAAAAAGCGAAATTGCTTTGGGGATAAGGTTTATTAGATGCTTGGTAGGTACTGTTTACAGAGAAGGATTAAATCCTAAAATAATTTTCGTTGCAACCTGTATAATAAATAATAATAATTATTGCTGCATGCTCAGAGCTTTCTTCCATCCTCCCAGGATGTTGTTGAGTTTATTTATGTTTTGTCTTTAAGATGTATATATTGCCTCTTCAAACCAGTTATCCCAAATGGCTTATGAAATCTTTTGTTATAACTTGAATTTTAAAATGCCAACTAAGAACAGAGACTAAATGTCAGCATACAGTAGAAATAGTGATGCATGACATCAGAGAAATGAAGACCATTAAACCAATTCTTGTATTTATTTTTAAATTTATTAAATTTATATGCTGCCCATTTTGCTGTCCAAGGTGATTTGGTTACTAAATACCAACTACCAAGTTTCTTTGATGATTTTTTTACACATTTAAGGTATGATGGTTTCGAAATAGCCATCTCCAACCTTAACAGAAAAGAAAAAAAGCTTCCAAGCTGAAAAGTAGCAAAGCCGAAAATGACCTTGAAAATATACAGTTATTTTTCTCTGACTGGAGACAAAATGTGTTTATGATAATGTATTCCTGAACAAAATCCTAACAGGCATTATAGGGTTTTTTCCTTATCAGGAATGCTGTCAGAGTGTGTGCAGAGATCTCATTTATTTTGTTGAAAAGGAGAGTGTCCCTGAATTTTGCTTTAACTTTTTAACTTTAATCAGAGTTTTCCCTGAAATTATCAGATGCCCTGGATTTTTGCCTCACATAAAATGCCTAAGAGGAGAATTAGACTAAAAAACTAACAGGTTTTTATACTAATATTTATATTTAGCAACCTTCAATTCCAGATCCTTCTGGAGAAGGTTTTATCTTGGTGGCTCCCAAGAATCACCAGCAGCAACTCAACAGGACATAATCAACTCTTGAGCAATCTACAGTATAATGATTAAAAAGATGACACGAAAGAGGAGATAAGGACAAACAACAGCATGGAAGATGGACTCAGTTACAATTGTGATGGGTACATTCTTAAGAAACCTGAAGATAAGAGGGAGATCATCATGGCGAAAATTTATCTCTATGTGGTATGTCTATGGAGAAACATAAAAATGGGTTTGGGTAAGATCCTTCTCAGCGTTTCCCAAGGTTGGGCTTCACTATTTTCTTTGTTCATGGAAGCTTGAAAAGAGCTAAAAACAAATTGGTCCGTTTCTGAAAAAGAGGCTTTTTCTTGAAGGTTAAGGTTTATGGGAAAGTATTAGCAACTAGCTCTATACTCTTGCTTCGCTACAAAACTATGTGATCAGCCTTAGTTTTTGGGGAGGAAAATAAGGGGAAAAAATTGTGCTTCTGCCTATCATCATCCATTGGTATTTGTCTGGCTAGTGTCCTGTCAGTGTGTGAGAGAGTTGAGGGCTGTTTGGAAACTGAAGCAGTATTTGCTGTGTGAGCAAGGAGACAGCAAGGAGCGTGGGTGTGTCTTAGCTCAACTGTTCTGTACTAAAGCTGCTTGTTGCTGTGAAAGTAAAACTGAAACTGAAACTCCTCTGTGTTTTACATTTGGAACAGATTTCTTTTCAGGTGGGGAGGGGGAGTAGAACTCCTTAGCATCAGGGTGTGTTAATAATAAATACGAAATATTAATGCTCTGATGGTCATTTCAAAAAATCCTTTCTTAGTGAGCCCCTAAAAGCCAAGAGGAACATACGTACCAAATTTCAAGTTTCTCTATAAATACTGGTGATGGGGGCTGGTATGCTGGGCTGGTTGTCTGCGCTGCTACCTCTTGATTGGTTGATGGAGTTGATGTTGGTATAATGGACTGTGTGATGGCCTTGTGAGTTTTGTTGTGGAGATATCCTGGATCTTGTGCTGTAATCTCCTGGATCGTTTGTTTTTTTTCCATTAGCCTCTCGTGTTTTAATGGCTTGGGTAATGGGTTGTGTGATGGGCTTACGAGTTCTTTTGTTGTGGTATCCTGAGTCCTGTGTTGTAATCTCCGGGGTCGTTTGTGTTTTGATCTTTTTTCCATTAGCCTCCTATGTAGTAACGGCTTGGGTAATGGGTTGTGTGATGACCTTGTGAGATTTATTGCTGTGGTGTTCTTGGTCTTGTGCTGTGATATCCTGGGTCATTTGCTGTGTTGCAACTTCTTGAGTTCTTGTGGTATAATTTCCTGAGTTTTCTGATGTGATGTCCTGAGCGGGTGGCTGTGATGTAGCATTCTGGGTTTTAGTCTGGCTTCGAGTTTGGGGCCTGTGTCTGTGTTCTTGGCGTGTGTCAGCTTGTTTGGTTTTCAGGTTGGGGGGTGCGACAGCTGGCAAAGCAGCTGTGGTCTGTTTTCTGGATGGTGGTTGTCCTTCGTTTATAGGATGGGCTTGGGCCTGGGTCTAATGAGGGGGATTGGCGGTGGTGTCCCATGTTATTTTGGGTCTGGTGTTGGTTTTTGTGGCTGGGACTCGTTTGTTGGTGAGGGCTAGCTTCCAGATGTCTGGTAGGCAGGAGGTATCATCCCGTCTATTCATGTTATGGGGGTGTTTCTCTATCTCGATGGCTTCCTTGATTATTCTCTTGCTGGAGTGTTCAGTATTGGATATTAATTTGGTTCCTTCAAATATCCAACACTGAACACCCATTATGAAAATCTACGAAAACAAATGTATACATACATATACATATACATATACATATATATGTTTTCTTAAGTTTTCGCAGTACTTACATGTATGGTATTCAGCTTTGTTCGGGTATTTTCCATGTCATTATAGCACAACTATAATGACGTGGGAGAATCCCGAACAAGCTAAATACCATACATACATACATACATACATACATACATACATACAATGGAAAAAGCCAATTTAAAATACAAGAAAACCTATGTGTAATTAGCCAGCGCAGCAGTATTACAAATACCATGTTTCAAGTATTACAAAGTCCATCCTCTTTGGCCCTCACTCAGGCTCCCAGGACGCGCCAGAGGCCGGAAGACTCCAGGCGCTGTATTCCCCATTGTCCAGGAAGTCTTTTGCAGCTACTTGGATGTGGTAGGTTACGCCAGAACGGATCCCGGTGAGGTTAAAGGAAGTTCGCTCGATAGGCCTGGTCTGGGGAAACAAATAAAAATACAGGTTAGCCCTTGATTTAAAATCATTCGTTTGTTTAGTGATCGTTTGATGTTACAAAGGCACTGAAAAACGTGACTTATATGACTGGTTTTCACACCCTGGCAATTGGGATGTATTTATAGAAGGTCCTCGATTTACGACCACAATTGAGCTCAAAAGTTCTGTTCTTCAGCGAGGTAGTTGTTAAGTGACTTTACCTCCTTTCTTGCCACGATTGTTAAATGAACCACTGCAGTTGTTAAGTTAGTGACATGGTTGTGGAACAGCCTGCCTTCGGACGTTGTGTTTCAAGAAGAGACTGGACAGCCATCTGTCAGAAATGGTGTAGGGTTTCCTGCTTGGGCTGGACTAGATGACCTACAAGGTCCCTTCCAACACTGTTAATCTGTTTTTGTTTTTTTAAAAAATGTATCTGGCTTTCCCGTTGGCTTTGCTTGTCAAAAGGCTGCAAATGGGGATCATATACCAAACCATTGTAAATGCAGTGTCTGAATTTTGATCGTGTGACCGTGGGGCTGACGCAATGGTCGTAATGGTGAAAAACGGTCACTACATCACTTTTTTTCAGTGCTGTTTAAGTTCAAATGGTCACCATTCGAACTGTTGTACGTCAAGGACTGCCTGTATGACTCATGCAATACCCCGGGGTCATGTGATCGTCATGTGTGAGCTTCCCAGACAGCTTCTGATAAGCGAAATCAGTGGGGAAAACCAGATTCGCTTAATGGTTGCATGATTCACTTAACAACCATGGCAAAAAAGGTCATAGAATCAGGCGTGACTCGCTAAACTGCCTTGTTTAGCAACAGAAATCATGGTCACAATTCTACCCGTAAGTCAAGGACTACGTCTGTGGCAAAAAAGTAATAATAATAAAAAAAAAGAGAAATTCAGATCAGAAGTTCAGGCTATGAATAGAATAGGATATAGGATATAGGATATAGGATATAGGATATGGAATGGAATGGAATGGAATAAAACAGAATGGAATGGAATGGAATGGAATAAAATAGAATAGAATTAGAATGGAATGGAATGGAATAGAATAGAAATATTGGAATGAAGAATAGGATAGGATAGGATATAGAATAGAAGAGAAGAAAATAGAGTAGAAGAGAATAGAGTAGAAGAGAAGAGAAGAGAATGGAGTGGAGTGGAGTGGAGTAGAGGAGTGGAGTGGAGTGGAGTAGAGTAGAGTAGAGTAGAGTAGAGTAGAGTAGAAGGGAATGGAATGAAATGGATTAGAGTAGAGAAGAGAAGAGAAGAGAGTAGAGTAGAAGGGAATGGAATGAAATGGATTAGAGTAGAGTAGAGTAGAGTAGAGTAGAGTAGAGTAGAGTAGAGTAGAGTAGAGTAGAAGAGAATAGATTAGAATGGAATGGATTAGAATAGAGTAGAGTAGAGTAGAAGAGAAGAGAAGAGAATAGATTAGAATAGAATGGATTAGAATAGAGTAGAGTAGAAGGGAAGGGAAGGGAAGGAAATAGAATAGAGGAGAGGAGAGTAGAGTAGAAGAGAAGAGAATATAGATGGGATAAAGAATAGAATAGAATAGAATAGAATAGAATAGAATAGAATAGAATAGAATAGAATAGAAGAGTTAGAAGGGACCTTGGAGGTGTTCTAGTCCAACCCCGTGCTTAGGCAGGAAACTCTATTTCAGACATAAGGTAATCCAATTAACGTAACCATTACCTGGAGTGACTCCCATCTCCCGCACTCACCGTTCGGCTAAGCCTTGATCCATCTCTCGAATAACGGATGATATATTGCAGGGGAAAATATTCAGGATATAACCAGGAGCTGGGAGCCTCCCATCGTACAAGCAACATTTTTTTCTTCCCTTGGATCGGGGAGACCGTTACATTTTCTGGAGGGTCTGGCTGGACTAAGAAAAGGGAAGAAGAGAATTAAACCAGCCCCAAAATGGCCAATACAGGGTAGTCCTGGACTTACAACCGCTCGTTTAGTGACCGTTTGTTTGACGTTACAATGGCACTGAAAAGAAGCGATTTATGGGCGTTTTTCCACACAGCGTCCCCATGGTCACGTGATCAAAATTTGGATGCTTGGCGACGGAATCCTATTTATGACGGTTGCAACGTCCCGGGGGTCACATCGTGATCCCCTTTTGCGACCTTCTGACAAGCCAAATCCATGGGGAATCCCAACTCACATCACAACCGTGTTGCTAACTTAACAGCCTAAGGGATTCACTTAACAACTGTGGCAAGGGAGGTCGCAAAATGGGGCAAAACTCACTGAGCAACCCTCTATTAAGCAATGGGAAATTTTGAGCTCAATTGCGGTCGTAAGTCAAGGACTACTTGTAATGGGGGGGAAAAAATAAAAGCGGGTCACATCAAGATATGAGAAATAACCTTATTGCAGCTACTAATCCATGTGCCATAAAAGTGTCAGACCTTCTCCTAAGAGAAGGACAAAGTGTTTCTATCTGTTTTACGTCGGTTGGCTTATTCGCAATCCATGACGTCTGATCCCCAAGGGCGATCAAGCAAATAATCAATCAATCAATCTATATATATATATATATATAAAAGCGAAAGACCCCTCACGCATCATCACAAAATCTCCAGAACCGTAAAGCCTACAAACTTGAAACTTAACAGGCATGTTCCTCTTGGCTTCTAGGTGCTCAGTAAGAAAGGATTTTTCCAAATGACCATCAAGAGTATTAATATTTCATATTTATTATTAACACGCTCTGATGTTAAGGAGTTCTACTCCCCCTCCCCACCTGAAAAGAAATCTCTTCCAAATGCAAAACACAAGCAGAGGAGAGGAGGTTCAGTTTTACTTTCACAGCACCAAGCAGAACAGTTGAACTAAGAACAGAACAGAACAGTTGAGCTAAGCCACGCCCACGCTCCTTGCTCACACAAATACTGTTTCACTTTCCAAACAGCCCTCAACTCTTTCACACACTGACAGGACATTAGCCAGATGAATACCGATGGATGGTGGTAGGCAGAGGCAGAATTTTCTCCCCCTTATTTTCCTCTCCCAAAACTAAGCCTGATCACATAGTTTCGCAGCGAAGCACGGGTATCCAGCTAGTAAATAATAAATAAAAGGCTGGCATTTGAGTTCGGCCATGCTTCCTAGGAACACCCATAATCCTTTTTTTACATGCTCTAATCCAGCGTTTCGCAACCTGGGCCATGTTAAGCCCTGTGGACTTCAACTCTCAGAATTCCTCAACTCCCAGCATAGAATTTATTTATTTTATTTATTTATTTGATTTGCCAATTGTTTACAAGATAATAAGTATAAGTGTATACATAGTTGTGAATACATGAAATGGGTACATATAAGAAAAATAAAAGAAGAATAAGAGAAACAATAGGACAGGGTGCTATGGTGCGCTTATGCATGCCCCCTACAGACCTCTTAGGAAAGGGGTGAGGTCAATAGTAGACAGTCTAAGGTTAAAGTTTTTGGGGTTTGGGGAAGAAACTACAGAGTCGGGTAGAGTATTCCAGACATTGACCACTCTATTGACGTTCACATGTCTTCAAAGCTGACAAGATTGAAAAACACGGTTTTTCTACTTGCATTTTTTTTAATGTGCTTTCGAACTGCTAGGTTGGCAGAAGCTGGAACAAGTCCTGGGAGCTCAGCGATGCTGGGGATTCGAACCCCCCGAGCTTCCCTGATTGACAAGCTCAGCATCTTAGCCACCCCTTCGACCTCTGCCACTCCACGACTGCAGAAAAACGTCCCTTGTAGGGTATATAGGAGGGAGAAATCCTTGTAAAACTCACTGATCTGATCCAGGGAGACCAGAAAGAAATCGCTGGCTGTCCCCAGCGGATTGACAGCTGTCACGTTGAGCACGTAAGGATCGGTGGAGAACATCTGCAAGAGAGTCATACTGCAGCTGTGGCTCCCTGCAACGGGGGTTTGCACTGGTGGACGTCTCCCCTTAAGCCGTGCCTGCGTCCACAAGGAAAATCTGGGTTCAGACATGCACACTGCATAGGGCGGCAGGTTAAGGGTTGTGTGAACGGGGGTCTCGGTGACTGCAACCACGGCGGGGGAGAAGTCAGTGTGGATTGAATCCAGTTCGTGGGTGGGGGGGGGGGCTGGGGGATAAAACATACCAAGGATGCTCGCAGGAACTGGGTAGGTCTAGTCCAGGAGTCGGCAACCTTCAACACTCAAAGAAGCCATTCGGACCGGTTTCTCACAGAAGAGAAAACACCGGGAGCCACAAAACCTAGGTGGGCGTGGCCAAGATCATGTGTCTCTCCCACCCAGTCACATGACCCCACCATTGCCACGCCTACCCAGGTTTTGTGGCTCCCAGTGTTTTCTCACCCTCATTGTCTCCCTCCCTCTTTCTCTCTCTGGCTCTCTTTCTTTTTCCCTCTCTCCTTCTCTCATTCTCTCCCTCCCTCCCTCCCTCCCTCTCTCTCCCCTCCTCCCCCTCTCTCTTTCTCTCCCTCCCCCTCTTTCCTTCTCTGGCTCTCTTTCCCTCTCTCTCTCTGCCTTTCTCTCTGCCTCCCCCCCCCTCTCTCTTTCTCTCCCTCCCCTCTCTCTTTCTCTCCCTCCCCTCTTTCTTTCTCTGGCTCTCTTTCCCTCTCTCTCTCTGCCTTTCTCTCTGCCTCTCCCTCCCCCTCTCTCTCTCTCCTCCCCTCTCTCTTTCTCTCCCTCCCCTCTTTCTTTCTCTGGCTCTCTTTCCCTCTCTCTCTCTGCCTTTCTCTCTGCCTCTCCCTCCCCCTCTCTTCTCTCCCTCCCCCTCTCTCTTTCTCTCCCTCCCCCTCTTTCTTTCTCTGGCTCTCTTTCCCTCTCTCTCTCTGCCTTTCTCTCTGCCTCTCCCTCCCCCTCTCTCTTTCTCTCCCTCCCCCTCTCTCTTTCTCTCCCTCCCCTCTCTCTCTGCCTCTGTCTCTCTTCCCTCCTCCCTCCTCCTCCTCCCTCTCTCATTCTCTCCCTCCCTCTTTCTTTCTCTGGCTCTCTTTCCCCTCTCTCTCTCTGCCTTTCTCTCTGCCTCCTTCCCTCCCCTCTCTCTTTCTCTCCCTCCCTCTCTCTCTGGATCACTTTCTTTTCCCTCCCTCCCTCTCTCTCCCTCCCCCTCCCCCTCTCTCTCCTTCCCCTCTCTCTCTCTCTGGCTCTCTTTTTCCCTCCCTCCCTCCCTCTCTCCCTCCTCCTCCCTCTCCCCTCTCTCATTCTCTCCCTCCCTCCCCCTCTCTCTGGCTCACTTTCTTTTCCCTCCCTCCCTCCCTCCCTCCCTCCCTCCCTCTCCCTCCTCCCCCTCTCTCATTCCCTCCCTCCCCCCCTCTCTCTGGCTCTCTTTTTCCCTCTCTCTCTCACTCCTCCCCCTCTCTCATTCTCTCCCTCCCTCCCTCTCTCTCTGGCTCTCTTTTCCCCTCCCTCCCTCTCTCCCTCCTCCCCCTCTCCCCTCTCTCATTCTCTCCCTCCCTCCCCCTCTCTCTGGCTCACTTTCTTTTTCCCTCCATCTCTCTCTGCCCCTCCCTCCCTCCCTTTCATTTCTGTTTGTGTGTGTGTGTGTGTTTTACCTTCTCAGGCCAGGCAAGGAGTGACTGGGAAGGGAGGGCGGGAGGCGGGGCCAGCCAGTGGTGAGATCACCCAACAGGGAGCCACAGCAGAGGGCCACATGTGGCTCCAGAGCCACAGGTGGTTGACACCTGGTCTAGTCGGATGAAAAGAAGGACTAGGGGAGACAGGATAGCGGCCTTCCAATACTTGAGGGGCTGCCCCAAAGGAGAGGGAGTCAAGCTATTCTCCAAACCACCAGAAGGCAGGACAAAGAAGCAACAGATGGAAACTCATCCAGGAGACAAGCAACCTGGAATTAAGGAGGAATTTCTTGACTGTGAGGACAAATAACCAGTGGAACTACCTGCCTCAAGAACTTGTAAATGCTCCATCAATGGAGCTTGTCTGAAATGGTATAGCAGGGTTTGCTGCCTCAACAGGGGGTTGGACTAGAAGACCTCCAAGGTCCCTTCCAAATTTTTGACCTGGTGTTTAAGGGGTTGGGATTTGGTTTATGTGGTTCGCTATCTTCAGTTCTTTGAAACTGTAGAATTGATTAACCATCAAATCATTCAGTCACAAAAGGATTTGGTACATCTTTATAATGACAAGAAAACTACAGGGATGCATGTTTGACTTGAGGGATAACCTCCCTTCCTTTCCTCCTTCCCTCCTCTTCTTTCCTCTTCTCCTTCCTCCCTCTTCTTCCTTCTTCCTTTTTCTCTTTCTTTCCATTCTTCCATTCTCATTCTTTCCCTTTCTTGTTTCTTTCTTTCCTCTTGTTCTTTTCTCCTTCCTTCCCTCCCTCCATCTTCCTTTTCCCTCTTTACTTTCCTCCCCCTTCTCTTCTTCCTTCCTTTTTTTCTTTCCTTCAACCCTTTTCTTTCCCTTTCTTGTTTCTTTCCTTCCCCTTGTTCTCTTCCTTCCTTCCCTCCCTTCCTCCTTTCCTCATCCATCCTCCTCTTTCCTCTTCTCCCTCCTTCCTTCCCTTGTTCTTTCTTTTCTTTCCTCTCGTTCTTTTATTCTTTTTCTTCTTTTTTTCTCTTTCTTTCCATCCTTTTCATTCTTTCCCTTTCTTGTTTCTTTCCTTCCTCTTATTCATTTTCTCTTTCCTTCCTTCCTTCCTTCTCTCCCTCCCTCCCTCCTTCTTTTCTCAAATATATAGCCTCCCAATTGCAACGATTCCCAGCCGCTCATGAGCAGACAAAAACAATCCCATCAAAATTATAAATACAATTAGAAACCCAAACTCATCAGGCCTCCAAAGTCTTCCTCAAAAGTTCCATCTTCAGCACCCTTCTAAGACCTTTACGGCTTTTTTTTTTAAATAACCACCTGGGCACGTAGGTATCCTCCAACACCTTTGCTGCTTTACCTGTAGCTGGCAAAGAAAGAGGTAGGCAGAAGGCTGTCCGTTTCCAAAGTCCAGGAGCAATTGACCACTGGGTAGCTGATGGACCTGCAATGGATCGATGGTTTCTCAGGAGGATCTGCAGGGCAAAAGCCAAAAAGGTGAGACACACCTGCATCCCCTCTTCCTTTACAGCAAGGGTGTCCAACCTTGGCAACTTTAAGACTTGTGGACTTCAACTCCCAGAATTCCTCAGCCAGCTTTGCTGGCTGAGGAATTCTGGGAGTTGAAGTCCACAAGTCTTAAAGTTGCCAAGGTTGGACACCCCTGTTTTACAGGTAGTCCTGGACTTATGGGCCCCAAATTGAGCCCCAAATTTCTGCTGATAAGCGAGACTGTTGTTAACGTGAATTTTTTGGCCCATTTTATGACCTTTCTTGCCACAGTTGTTAAGTGAATCACTCAGTGGTGGGAATTCAATTTTTTTTTACGACCGGTTCTGTGGGCGTGGCGTGGCTTGGTGGGCGTGGCTTGGTGGGCGTGGCAGGGGAAGGATATCCTGCAAAATCCCCCTTCCCTCCCCACCCCACTAACCTGCTTTCCAGCTCCGTTCTCCTGTGCAGGGCAACCAAAGGAGACCCAGCCGATCAGCTGGGACTCAATGGGAGGCAGAGAAGAGATGGGGTTGGCAGAGTCAGTCAGAGGTGGGATTGGCTGGTTCTCCAAACGGCTCAAAATTTCCGCTTCCGGTTCTATAGAACCGGTCAGAACCTGCTGAATGCCACCTCTGGAATCACTGCTGTTGTTAAGATAGTAACATGGCTGTCAAGGGAATCTGGGGTTTGCAGGTCAGAAAGTCACAAAAGGGGATCCCTTGAGGGCATGAATCAGTGTTTTTCAAACTTGGCCATATTAAGATGTGCTGACTTCAATTCCCAGAAATCCCCATGCTGGTTGGGGAATTTTAAGAACTGGTCCACACAACTTAAAGTAAGAGATACTGTCAGGAAGGGAGGGAAGGAAGTGAATGGATGGATGGATGGGAGAAAGAGGAAGGGAGGGAGGAAGGAAAGAAGGAAAAAGAGGAACAAGGGAGGAAGGAATGAGAAAGAAAGAGGAAAGATGGAAAGAAGGAAGGGAGGGAGGGTGGAAGAATGGAGAGGGAGGCAGGAATAGAGGAAGGAAAAGGAAGGAGGAAGGAAGGAAAGCAGACAGATGGAAGAAAGAGGAAGGAAGGAGGGGAGGGAGGGAGGAAAGAAGGAAGGAAGGAAAGAAGGAAAAAGGAACAAGGGAGGAAGGAAAGAGAAAGAAAGAGGAAAGATGGAAAGAAAGAAGGGAGGGAGGGAGGGAGGATGGAAGAATAGAAAGGGAGGCAGGAATAGAAGAAGGAAAAGGAAGGAGGAAAAGGAAGGAAAGCAGACAGATGGGAGAAAGAGGGAAGGAAGGAAAGAAGGAAAAAGAGGAACAAGGGAGGAAGGAAAGAGAAAGAAAGAGGAAAGATGGAAAGAAAGAAGGGAGGGAGGGTGGAAGAATGGAGAGGGAGGCAGGAATAGAGGAAGGAAAAGGAAGGAGGAAGGAAGGAAAGCAGACAGATGGAAGAAAGAGGAAGGAAGGAGGGGAGGGAGGGAGGAAAGAAGGAAGGAAGGAAAGAAGGAAAAAGAGGAACAAGGGAGGAAGGAAAGAGAAAGAAAGAGGAAAGATGGAAAGAAAGAAGGGAGGGAGGGAGGATGGAAGAATAGAAAGGGAGGCAGGAATAGAAGAAGGAAAAGGAAGGAGGAAAAGGAAGGAAAGCAGACAGATGGGAGAAAGAGGGAAGGAAGGAAAGAAGGAAAAAGAGCAACAAGGGAGGAAGGAAAGAGAAAGAAAGAGGAAAGATGGAAAGAAGGGAGGGAGAATAGAAAGGGAGGCAGGAATAGAAGAAGGAAAGGAAGGAAGAAGGAAGGAAAGCAGACAGATGGGAGAAAGGGAAGGAAGGAAGGGATGGAAGAAGGGAAAAGAAATGGGAGGGAGGGAAGAAGGAAAGAAGGAAGGAATGAAGAAAAGAGAGAGAAGGGAAGGCAGGAAAGAAAAGAGGGAGACAAGAAGGAAGGGAAAAGTGGGAGAAATGAAGGAAAGGAAGGGAGGGAGGGAGGGAGGGAGGGAGGGAGGGAGGAAGGAAGGAAGGAAGGAAGGAAGGAAGGAAGGAAGGAAGGAAGGAAGGAAGGAAGGAAGGAAGGAAGGAATTGCAGCATCATAGTCTCGGATGGCTCCATTTGGGTAAGGGAGGCTTTGGGGCTTGCTATTCTCACTCACAGCCCAGCCGGAGGTGAATCCTTCCCAGGGTCTGCCCAGTGCTGGCATCCTGGCAGCTGTATTCCCCTTCCTGGGCCGAACTGGCATTCCGCAAGATGAGGCTGCCATCTTTCTGCACCCCGTTCAAAACGGTCTCCGGGGTCACGTGGTTTTTCCATACCACCTGGGATCCGCCTTCAGGTACAGGGCAAGACAAGACCACGGTGGTGGCCCCGAGTCGGGCATACAGGCGGTCGATGGGCTCTGCTGCGGTCCAGAAGCAACCATGGTTGAGGTGGGAGGGAAACATTCGCATTCTGCATTTAGCATAGCAATAGCCTGGGTTATCCTGAACTATGGTTTGCTTAACCATGGTACAAATCAAGGGTCTTCAAACTTGGCAAGGGTTAAGACTTGTGGGCTTCCAACTCCCAGAATTCCTGAGCTAACATGACTGGAGGAGGAATTCTGGGAGTTGAAGTCCACAAGTCTTAAAAGCTGTCAAGTTTGAAGGCCCCTGGTATAAATCCTAAAAACCTTTCTAAAAGCAATGCTTTTCAAAACTGGCCACTTTAAAATGTGTGGACTTCAACTCCCAGAATTCCCCAGCCCCTGCCCCCCCCTCTCTCTCAGAGAGAGAGAGAGAGAAAATGAGAGAGAAAATGAGAGAGAGAGAGAGAAAAAGAAAGAGAAAATCAGAGAAAATGAGGAGAAAGAAAAAGAGAGAGAGAAAGAGAAAATGTGTGTGTGTGTGTGAGAGAGAGAGAGAGAATGAGAGAGAAAATGAGAGAGAGAGAGAAAAGAAAGAGAAAGAGATAATCAGAAAATGAGGGAGAAAGAAAAAGAGAGAGAGGAAGAAAATGTGTGTGTGTGTGAGAGAGAGAGAGAGAGAAAATGAGAGAGAGAAAATGAGAGAGAGAGAGAGAAAAAGAAAGAGAAAATCAGAGAAAATGAGGGAGAAAGAAAAAAAGAGAGAGAAAGAGAAAATGTGTGTGTGTGAGAGAGAGAGAGAGAGAGAAAATGAGAGAGAGAGAGAGAGAAAAGAAAGAGAAAATCAGAGAAAATGAGGGAGAAAGAAAAAGAGAGAGAAAGAGAAAATGTGTGTGTGTGAGAGAGAGAGAGAAAATGAGAGAGAGAAAATGAGAGAGAGAGAGAAGAGAAAGAGAAAATCAGAGAAAATGAGGGAGAAAGAAAAAGAGAGAGAGAAAGAAAATGTGTGTGTGTGTGTGAGAGAGAGAGAGAGAGAGAGAGAGAGAGAGAATGAGAGAGAAAATGAGAGAGAGAGAGAAGAGAAAGAGAAAATCAGAGAAAATGAGGAGAGAGAAAGAAAATGAGATAGAGAGAAAGAGAAAATGTGTGTGTGTGTGAGAGAGAGAGAGAGAGAGAAAATGAGAGAGAGAGAGAGAGAAAAAAGAAAGAAAGAGAAAATCAGAGAAAATGAGGGAGAAAGAAAAAGAGAGAGAGAAAGAGAAAATGTGTGTGTGTGTGAGAGAGAGAGAGAGTGAGAGAGAAAATGAGAGAGAGAGAGAGAGAAAAGAAAATCAGAGAAAATGAGGGAGAAAGAAAAAGAGAGAGAGAAAGAAAATGTGTGTGTGTGTGAGAGAGAGAGAGAGAGAAAATGAGAGAGAGAAGAGAAAGAGAAAATCAGAGAAAATGAGGGAGAGAGAAAGAAAATGAGATAGAGAGAGAAAGAGAAAATGTGTGTGTGTGTGTGTAAGAGAGAGAGAGAGAGAGAGAGAGAGAGAGAGAGAGAGAATGGGAGGAGAGAGAAAATGAGAGAGAGAGAGAAAGAAGTAGCATTAAAGTAGCGTTGGTGGTATAGTGGTTAGCATAGCTGCCTTCCAAGCAGTTGACCGGGTTCGATTCCCGGCCAACGCAAAGTTGTTTTTAGGGGGCGTGCTTAAGCGCACTAACATGCCTACCGTCCCTGTCCTATTATTTCTTTTCTTTTTTTTTCTTATTCATATCCATTTTATGTATTCATAACCATGTTTACCTGTTATCTAATCATCGCTTGACAAAATAAAATAAATAAAGAGAAAATGTGTGTGTGTGTGTGTGTGTGTATGAGAGAGAGAGGGGGGAGAGAGAGATTGAGAGAGAGAGAGAGAGAGAAAATGGGAGGGAGAAAAAAGAGAGAAAGAGAAAATCAGAAAATAAGACAGAAAAAAACAAGATAGAGAAAGAGAAAATGTGTGTGTGTGTGAGAGAGAGAGAGAGAGAGGGAGGGAGAGATTGAGAGAGGGGGGGAGAGAGAGAGAAATGAGAGGGGAGGGGGCAAGGAGGAACCATCTAACAACATCCAAGCTGCAGGCCCAGATTCCTTCTCAGGTGTCGTGTTTAGAAGTACTAAGGATTTTTTTCCCCCAATCAATCATTTTAGATCTAGAGATTTGGCTCTCTTGCTTTAAGTGAGATGGAAGCACGGAGACTTTGACCAAGTGTACCATGCAAATCAAGGTGCTAGTTCTCATGAGGCTTCACTATTTTTTGTTTTCCCAAGCAAGAAAATAATGACAACATAATAAAATAAAATATAATGTAAAATATAAAAATAAAAACGCAAAGCAAATAATTGAGCTTCCCACAAGTCCTACCTTCGCTGGTCCAAGCGGAACTTGCAGGGACGATGAGCCCAGGTAGCAGGAACATGAGGAGCCACTGCATCTTGACCGTGAGGGACAGAGATATTTGAAAGAAACGCTTAAAAACTTCTTAGCGCTCTTTTCCAGAGTCTCAACATCTTTTTTTTTTTTTAATATCGTGGTGGCCAAAATTGGATGCACTTATAGAAAGCCAGCACCCACCCACCCACCCTTCTCCTAGAAGAATGGAATATTTTGAGGAATAAGGCAGAATATTCTATTGCCCTAAATGAGAAATGGAGAAACATGTTCTTTTTTTTAGAGGCAGGAAGCAGCCCCAATCTCCCTGCCCCTCAAGCAGAAACTGAGGAAGCCAGCTTTTAGAAATGCAGATTTGGTAATCCATTCAAGACAGGGTATTTTGAAATTCCCTGCTGCAAAGTCTGAACTTGGTAGAATTAGCCCCTCACTCAAGATCCAAAACAGGGTGAAAGCCATTTAGCCACAATAGGAATTGCCCAACACCCTTTCAGAACACAAGCCCCTTCATTGCATCGGAACAGTCCAAACTTCAACCAAACTTAGCTCAGACAAATACCTAGGATTCACATGTCCTCTTTTGCCTCTAGAGCCAGCTTTGACCCCTACATGGCCCCACATAGGTATCTGACAACAGCCAGTAGGATACATGTTCTTGCACAGGAACAGGAAGCTCAAGTGCAAAGCCCAAAGAAAGTATAACTCCCCCCTCCATTCTCCACTCCATGTGGTCAGCTGCCCAGAACCACTAACCCATGTGGTACTGTTCATCATCAAACCATTTTTCCAATCACCCTCCTTGTTTCCGGTGTCTTTCTCCCGTCTTGCAACTGAACCAGATGGATATTTCTCCCCACACAATATTCTAAGCGTGGTCTTACTATGGCATGATAGAGTGGGATTAACACTTCATTGCGGTCTTGATTCGATCTCTATTAATGCAACCTAGGACTGCACTGGCTTTTTTTGGCAGCTGCTACGCACAACTGGCTCATAGTGAAATGATTGTCTACGAGGACTCCAAGATCCCTCTCGCAGTTGCTACTATTGAGCCAGGTACCACCTGTGTTGTACCTGCGCCTTTGGTTTTTCTTGCCTAAATGTAGATGTCAACTAAAAAAGATTGGTCTTTTTAGCTGCCAGAAAAAGGGAGTGGGGGAAAAACAAGGCATTCTTGAAATGCCTAGATAATCAACTCGGCAGCCCAAAATTGTTGGAGCATAAGAAGGTTAATGGAGAGCATGATGGATGACTTTGGGAGACTGTTGTGTCCTATTGGAGAAGTCACATCCATGGAGTGGAACGTATGATGTGATTTAGTACTGGCTGCACCCAGCCACGCGCCAACATGGCCATTTCTAATAAACCAATTTACTTTTTCTAAGACGCGGCTAGAAGACTTTTGTTTTGAATGAAGGCGGATTGGTTGGAACCCTGACAGTAGAACCTTACTTTTCTCACCATTTAATTTCGTTTTGTTAAAAGGGGCCCAACGCTTAAATCTCTCAAGATCCTTCTGTATCTTAAGCCTATCGGTGTCATCTGCAAATTTGATGAGTTCTGGAGAACTCATCGGAAATCTGTTAGTCGAGGCTAAGTTGGAAAAATCACAACTCTTTATTTTATTTTATTTTAACCAGAGTTTGGGAAATTAGCACCCACCCCTCCTCCTAGAAAATTGAAATATCCTGGGAAATATTAAAAAGGCAGAATATTTCCTCTAAAAAGAGTAGAAACTCAGAAGCAGAAACTTAACCCCACCTTTGTTAATGGGTGGGCCATGAAGGCCTGGGCCAGAATACTTTACATAACAAAGATCTCCAGGTAGAGCTATAGCAATTGCTCAAAAGCCCTTTTCAGCGCACCATCATCCAGCAAGGCTCAACCAAGCCTGGAACTCAGGACAGGCTACAGAGTTGCCCCTGGGAGTCTGACAACCAATCAGAATACAAGCTCCAATTCGAATCCCAACAAAGGTTATAAAACCCAGGTACTCTCAGCATCTCAGCCTCTTTCTTGATCTTTTCCTTCATCTTGAAGCACGGGATCATCCTTTTCACTTTGGAGCTTCAAGCCATGTGTCCAAACCTGTCCACCATTAAACCTTCTGTGCTATATTAGCATACTCCAAACCCTCGCACCTGATTGGTCCGGACGGACAGCGACCTGATTGGTGAAACCCGGCCATGATTGGAGCGCTAGGAATCTGCCGCGATTGGCTGTGCGATCGCGGGAGATCAAACTGCCATTGGCCGCCCAGCCGCGAGCCAGCCCTATATGAAGGCTGCCGCGGCTTGTGTTTCTTCAGACTGTTCTTAACCTGAATAAAGAGCTGAACTCACTAGACTGGTCTCGCGTCTCCTTCGAACCGATCCACCCCAGATCTAACACCTTCCAAACAGCCTCCATGTTTCCAGGGTCTTTTTCCCCCGCTTGGAATTGAACCCAGAAGGATATTTTTCTTCCAACAAGAGAAAGCGAAATTTCTCTCTTTTGGCTTTATCTGTGCTCCCTGCTGTTATCCTTATTTACAGCTTCCCTCTAAAAGCGTTGCCCATAAATCGCAGCCAATTCCCGCAAGAGGAAATTGATTCAAATCCCCCCCACTTTTTTTTCTCCACGTTTGCAGCTGCAATAACAAACATCCGGAATGACAAACACAGATGTGCAAAGTCTCTTTTACTGTAGGTCACCTGCGTGCACACAAGTGTTTGTGTGGGTCTTTACGCTTCCCTAATATTTGGGATTTTTTAAAAAAAAACTTCCAACCTTCCTCCTAATGAAGTGGGCTTGTGGGCCAGAAAAATTAAAATCCATGCAAACTTTTCCTCTTGTAGCCATTTAAGTCTTTAAAAAAAAAAAAAAAACTTTTCACTGATTGACAGTTGTATTTCATGCCATTTTTTTTTCACTTGTATTTGTTTATGGATTTTTTGGGGTGGGGGGGGCAGAGTCAGGTGGGGTCTTGCTTCACAAATCTGGGACTCCCTGTCTTATGTTTTGAAGTGTAAGTTCCAGGTAAAGTTGGGAATTTTAAGTTTTGGAGTTGCAATGCATTGGTTGGGAACGATGGGAGTTGGGATACCCAGATATTTGATATCTGATAGAGAGCCAGTTTCGATCTAGTGGTTAAAGCACCAGTCTAGAAAGCAGGAGACTGTGTTCAGGTCGTGCCTTAAGACACAAATGCTGGCTGGGAGATCCAATCACCAGGTGACGGAGAGTTCTAGTCCCGCCTTAGACATGAAATTTGGCTGGGTGATTTTGGGCCAATCACCAGGTGACGGAGAGTTCTAGTCCCGCCTTAGACATGAAATTTGGCTGGGTGATTTTGGGCCAATCACCAGGTGACGGAGAGTTCTAGTCCCGCCTTAGACATGAAATTTGGCTGGGTGATTTTGGGCCAATCACCAGGTGACGGAGAGTTCTAGTCCCGCCTTAGACATGAAATTTGACTGGATGACGTTGGGCCAATCACGAGGAGACATTGAGTTCTAGTCCCGCCTTAGGCATGAAATTTGACTGGATGATGTTGGGCCAATCACAAGGAGACATTGAGTTCTAGTCCCGCCTTAGGCATGAAATTTGGCTGGGTGATTTTGGGCCAATCACCAGGTGACGGAGAGTTCTAGTCCCACCTTAGGCATGAAATTTGGCTGGGTGATTTTGGGCAAATCACCACGTGACAGAGAGTTCTAGTCCCGCCTTAGACATGAAATTTGGCTGGATAACTTTGGGCCAATCACCAGGTGACGGAGAGTTCTAGTCCTGCCTTAGACATGAAATTTGGCTGGATAACTTTGGGCCAATCACCAGGTGACGGAGAGTTCTAGTCCTGCCTTAGACATGAAATTTGGCTGGGTGATTTTGGGCCAATCACCAGGTGACGGAGAGTTCTAGTCCCGCCTTAGACATGAAATTTGGCTGGGTGACTTTGGGCCAATCACCAGGTGACAGAGAGTTCTAGTCCCGCCTTAGAAATGAAATTTGGCTGGGTGATTTTGGGCCAATCACCAGGTGACGGAGAGTTCTAGTCCCGCCTTAGACATGAAATTTGGCTGGGTGACTTTGGGCCAATCACCAGGTGACGGAGAGTTCTAGTCCTGCCTTAGACATGAAATTTGGCTGGGTGATTTTGGGCCAATCACCAGGTGACGGAGAGTTCTAGTCCCGCCTTAGACATGAAATTTGACTGGATGACGTTGGGCCAATCACGAGGAGACATTGAGTTCTAGTCCCGCCTTAGGCATGAAATTTGGCTGGATAACTTTGGACCAATCACCAGGTGACAGTGAGTTCTGGTCCCACCTTAGGCCTGAAATTTGACTGGATAACTTTGGGCCAATCACCAGGTGACGGAGAGTTCTAGTCCCGCCTTAGACATGAAATTTGACTGGATAACTTTGGGCCAATCACCAGGTGACGGAGAGTTCTAGTCCTGCCTTAGACATGAAATTTGGCTGGGTGATTTTGGGCCAATCACCAGGTGACGGAGAGTTCTAGTCCCACCTTAGACATGAACTTTGGCTGGGTGATTTTGGGCCAATCACCAGGTGACGGAGAGTTCTAGTCCCGCTTTAGGCATGAAAGTTGGCTGGTTGACTTTGAGCCAATCACCAAAAGATGTTGAGACTTTGGAAGAAGTGGAAAGAAGAGCAACTAAGACAGTTAAAGGCCTGGAGACAAAAACATATGAAGAACGGCTGCAGGATTTGGGTTTGGCCGGTCTAGAGAAAAGAAGGACTCGGGGGGACATGATGGCAGCCTTCCAGTATTTGAGGGGCTGCCACAAAGAAAAGGGGGTCAAATTATTCTCTAAAGCAAGACAAGAAACAATGGATGGAAACCAAGGAGAGAAGCCACCTGGCATTAAGGAGGAATTTCCTAACAGTGAGGACAATTAACCAGTGGAACAGCTTGCCACTAGAAGCTGTGGGTGCTTCATCACTGGAGGTTTTCAAGAAGAGACTAGACAGCCGTTTGTCTGAAATGATATCGATTCTCCTGCTTGAGCAGGGGCTGGACTAGAAGACCTCCAAGGTCCCTTCCAGCCCTATTTGGACTGATTGGTTGATAGTCCAGCCTTAACGCTGAAAGCCATCTGGGTGACTTTGGGCCAATCACTAGGAGACAAGTGAGTTTCTAGTGTTGTGGGGTAAATAAGAGGAGGAAGGGGTGTTGGATATGTTCACTTCCTTGAGTTAGCTATAAAAATAATAAAGGCAGGATAGAAGTAAACATTGGTAGCGCCAGACAAAGAGACGGAAGGGAAAGGAAGAAGGAAAAAAAAACTCTGCGAGGAAGTAGAAAAAGGGAAGGAAAGAGACGGAGGACACAGGAAGGAAGGAAAAGCTATTTTTCTCCATCTAATTTTTGCATAATCGATGATAATAATAACTTACGGTCTCGCAGAAGAAACATAACACTGAATTAAAGAAATGGAATTTGCTCTCCCCAGCTCAAAAGCTTCAGAGTTAATTTTTTTTTTGGACTGCGTTGGTTTCCTTTGGACTGCATTGTTCCTATCAGCCTTTTTTAAAATCTTGTTTTCTCTCGTTTGGTTGGTGGGTGGCACTGCCCCCCCTGACCCAAGGCTGGCCTTCCAGAGAGTGCTCCTTACCTTAAAACGTGCCTCGGTCCAGCGTACATGCAGGGGGGCTAGCGATGCCTTTCGTCATAGGAAAAACAGGACAGTCCCAAAAACCGGACGATTGGCGAAGGCCCAGGATTGCAACAGGCTCATTTCGACATGCTGAGCACGAACGCTCGTTCTGGCTGGAAAGTAAACATCCCTTCAAATCCCTGCCAAAGTGCAGCGTTTGGGTGTCCGGTTAGTTGCCGTTCTAAGTTTTTGGGTCACTCGTATGCGGTTTGGGTCTTGCATTTTTGCCACTGTTGTTTATTGTTTTGGTATTATTATAGTTATTATTGTAGTTATTGTATTATTGTTGTTATTGTTATTTGATATGGAATGGAGTATGTACACTGAGAGTTTCTGCACTGGAGACAAATTCCTTGTTGTCCCAGCACACTTAGCCAATAAAGAATTCTATTCTATTCTGTTCTGTGTTCTGTTCTGTTCCATTCTATTATTCTGTTCTGTTCTGTTGAGTTCCATTCCTTTTCACTCCACTCCATTATCCTATCCTATCCCATCCCATCCCATTCCATTATTCTGTTCTATTCTATTCTATTCTATTCTATTCTATTCTATTCTATTCTATTCTATTCTATTCCACTCCACTCCACTCCACTCCACTCTACTCTACGCTACTCTACTCTATTGTGCATTCTATACCTTTGAGACAACTATGACCTGGATGACTGAGACTTGATGACCGCAGACATTTTGCCTAAATTAAGATAACCATCAACCAGTGGAACAGTTTTCCTCCAGAAGTTCTGGGTCCTCCATAACTGGACGGTTTTAAGAAAAGACTGGACAGCCAGTTGTTTGGAATGGTATTGGGTCTCCTGCTTGAGCAGAGGGGTGGACTAGAAGACCTCTGAGATTCCTTCCAGCTCTGTGATTCTATAAGACGGTTTATCTAAAAGTCATACAAATATCGGGAGCAATGCTCTTGGCATGATCTCTATCCTTATTCTAAAGGAGGACAACCCTAAAAAAGGCCATTTGTCAAATATCCAAATTTTGCTCACGTGACCACAACATTAGTAAAAGTGTGGAAAACGGTCATAAGTGACCTTTTTTCCAGTGCCTTTGAACGGTCACTAAACGAAGGGTTTTAAGTCAAGGACTATTCTATACTATATGTAAACAGGGAGGAAATCCCACACTCACTAGTACTGATGACGTTACCTAGCTGGGTCACGAAACGCCTGCTAGAAAAACACCAAGCTGAGAGAGCACCAAGGACCCCACAGTTCAACCCTGAGCTAAAAAATATTCTCCTCTCCTGGTGTTCCCATTTATGGAAGGAAAAAGGGAATGAGGGAAAGATAAAGGAAATGTCAACTCGTAAAGCATTCCTGGCCTGCTGTTGAGTTGCCGTAGGCAGGGAGTGGGGGGGAAAGGGGGAGAACTGATGGAGAAGCTCGGTTGCTACGATTAGAAGCACATTCCACGCATAGCTTTCTCCAGATTGTATAAAATGCTCAGTTGGGGAATGTGATTTATGACACACCCTGGGAGGAAGGGGGAAACAAGGTCATAGGTGGGCAGTAAATTATGTGGGGCAGAGCAGAGTGTACTTGGGAAAATGGTGACATGTTGCTCCTAATAAATAATTGGATTTCTTTTGAAACTTAGCTCAAGGCTCATGAATTAATTAGGACATCTCTTGTGGGAATTGCTATCTGTTTCCTCGCGCGCGTGCAAGGACAACGGGCCTTCTGGTAGTTGTTTGTAACACGAGGCGAGGGACAAGGTCGAAATGTTGCCACTTCTTACCCAGAATTGTAGCAAACTTAAACTTTACAGCTTTGTATTCTCATATGGTATTTTGTGTGATGTAATGAGTTTGTAACAACACACTAACAAAAAATTGCAAACGTTAACAAAGATTGCTTCTAATAAAAGAGGGTGTCAGAGCCTGCCCTGGGCTCTCATCCCGATTTGGCTTCAAGACGACTGCCTCAGTGTCTTCATTCATGAGAGACCACCATAACTGGTGACCCCGACGTGATCATCTGCGAGGTGGTACGTCTTTGGACCATCCATACTCATCGGCTGGCATAGCCTTGGTATACCTCATCCCTGATTCGATCGCAGGCGATCGCCGTGGATCCCTCGTGAGTATGGGTGGAGGATTCTCTCGGGACCAGAAATTGCACATTGAGGAACTAAGAGAATCAACCAAACGAAATTTTTTCCTTTTTAAAAGAGGGGGCTCTCTTGAAAAACCCCTCAGTAAAGCCTCCTTAGACACTTCCGAAATGATGGCTGCAGCTATCACCAGAGGTAATAAACCATCTGGTAATTGTTACAATTGTGGGAAGCCTGGTCATTTTAAATCACAATGTCGAGCCCCGGCGGGGGGGCAGCAAAGCCCTCCGCCAGCAGAGATGCTCGACAGTAGAGGGGCCGGCAGCTAGCCCCTCTCCCAAGGCTGCCCATATACCATCCACTGTGTATGAATTATCAATGGCAGAAGATGTGTTCATATCCTTTCCCCATCTCTGTCAGCACACAGCTTCCTCCTTCTGCCTTCTTCTTCTCCGATAAAACTGCTCTTACAATCTCACCCTCATGCCCTTCTCAAAGGAATCTCTGTGGTTCCCGATCTGCTCTATCCTTCCTCAAAACTCTCAGCCTCTCTCTTTTTTTAACAAACTTTGTTAATTTTTAAAGACATGCAGAACATGGATACACAGAAACACAAAACATAAAAGCATAAAAAATCTCTTTTCTGAAAGTTGCTTAGTCCCAGGTCAAAACTCTTGGTACAGACACAGATTCAGATTCGTGTTCATTTTGCATACCATTGGCATTTTGCATACCATTGGCATTTTGCATACCATTGGCATCTTATTGGCATTTTCAATTTTCTACATAGCTTCTCCTCTCTTTTGAATTTTCTCGGTTTTATTTTGTTTATCTCCTCTCAATTCGAATCATAGTTTGTTATTCTTTGTTCTATTTCCAGCTATCCATTTATCTTTCTTCTTTGAAGAAAAACTTCTCCTGTGCACTGAATGGAGTGTGATGCCTTTAACTCTTTCCCCTATATTTGTAATACTTAATATAGAACACATAATTTGCACTGGGATTCTATCTGGTGCATTCTGAAATTGTGCAGTATTGTTATTCATTAGTGTTGATGTTCATTTGTGTCTTGAACATTTGGTGCATTGCTTTTCAGTTAAACCACATCACATATTATAGATCATTATTTCATTGCAGTGTTCCCCCTTCTCCTACTTCAGATCTCTCATTTCACAAAAGGTTTCGCTGGGATAACATAGTCTAATCATTGATGTTGACAATCATTTATGTCTTAAACATTTTACCCCTTTTGGTTAGATATCATGCCTTTGTGGGAACACTTATGCTTTCCGGGATTGTTTTTCCCCCCCACATCCCATGTCTTAAATCATTGTTTCATTACAGTACTCCTTTTCTTGGCAAAGGTTTCACTAGATTATACTGAGTGTTTTGTCACATTTTGAATTGCATGTTGTTTCCAGTTTTCTATGGTTATTTCTGGATGCAGGTGTAGAAGTGCGGTCTTGTGTGCCTTTCTGAAATCCCTTTTTCAGTGGAATTTGTCTATTATCTCTGGAGAACTTTTGCTTAAGGCCTCTCATCTCTTCCTTTCTCCCTTGCTTCTTCTTCTCCTTGTAAAATATTGGAAAAGAGTGCCTAGGACACCTTTCCCTTCTTGCTTTTCTTTTTTTAAATTTTGATATACAAGTTTCAGTCCATCCACACGTGATGCCATTGTGTAGACATCCCTCGTACAATTACAACAATATTTAGGGGCTTTTAATTGGACCCGTCCCTATTTTGGCATCACTACACACATGCTCAACCCCCTGTTTGATGTGTTAAAGGGAGGAACCACTCCAGGGGATAAAATTACCATTACAGATCATCAATTAAAAATCACCCAGGACATATAGCACATTATGCAGAAAAGGTGGGTCAACCGATGTCACAACAATGCTCCTATTTCCTTAATCTTGCTCAATACACCCCCTCCTTACCTACTGCTGTATTAACCCAAAAGTCTCAGCACACTAGCAACCTCCTTATCTTAGAATGGATACATCTTCCTCAACACTCCTAAAAAATCTCTTAGTCTGTTAAAACTGGTTGTTGAAAATGCAAATGAGGATTGAAAGAGGATTCTGCAGCCTCTATCTGCCCGAGGGGGGGCTTCCCTCTCGGACTATCTAAAGGCTTGCAGAATCGTGGGAACTGAGGACCATGATTGTTTGTTGCAAGTAGATCTGATGACAAAGGTGAGGAGTATCTGGAAGAAACTCCTTTGAAGGAAGGAGAGAGATGGTTTGTGGATGGATCAAGCAGGGTTGAGGAAGGAAAGAGGAAATCAGGATTTGCAGTCATGATAGGAGCAGGGGAGGTCATAAAAGGGCTCCCTCCCTTCCTTCATGGTCTGCGCAGAAATGTGAGTTGTTAGGATTGGAAACCTGAGGAAAAGGAGAAAGATGAGTTGGGAAACTGAGAAGGGGTGAAGGTGGTTTCTGTGAATGCAAAGTATGTTTGAAAGTAAACAAGAAAGTAGCAAGGAAAAAAGAAATGGGAGGGCAACCCCTGATGGGCTGGCCTTTCCAGAGAACACAGATTGATTTCATCGAAGTACTAACTCCATACGCATAAAATGCTTTCAACTACTGCCTATCCTTCACTTCAGTCTCTGTCTCTAAAAATCTTCTCTCTCTTTTTGTTACATTGCAACACCTTGTTGCACAGCACCAGCACCCGCTCTTTGTAGCACACATTCGCAGCCACCAACCCTTCCCAGGAATTCTCCAGGAAGGCAATGATATGGCTGATGCGGCAGCTGCAGCTGCAACCGCAGACAGCGCCATCTCTTGCATGATTCTTTCACAACAAACACCCTGGGACAGTCATAGTTATTTTCATCAAAACAAAAAAGCCTTGGCCAGACAGTTTAAATTCAAATTTAAAAATATCACAGGGTTGCCAGGACTCCAGAATGCATTGAATGTTTGCTTGTTTACTCTTAACTTCCTCAATGAGTCCGGATCCCCCCCATGCACAGCAGCATCACGTCATTTCGCTTCCTCGCCTCATCCTGAACCCAGACCAACGGTATCAGCTTCCAGATCCTCAGTGGAAAGGTCCTGCTGAACTTATAACCTGGGGACGAGGGTACGCTGACAACAACAACACCATCTGGGTCCCTGGACGACAAGTAAGGCCTTTTCTACCCAAACCAGCCTTGCCTACATCAGCATCATGAAGCTGCCCACTGCATTCATCATTTGCTTCCTGGGTTTCCACATCGTTCCTGCCAATACGACAGCCACCCCATCCTCCTGTGATGCCTGCATCAAAACTACTCGCAGCGGAACGAAGACCCAGTCCACCCTGATCTATCATACTTTGAAGCCTGAGTGCAACTCCATGACAGTCTCCCCTTGTCTGCATAACAACACTCAATATGCACGATGCTACACCAAACAAGGTATCCAATGCTACGAACCAAAGGCTGTGGGGCCCATCACCGCCTCACTGTATGTCTATGCCTACAAAGGAGGATCCAGCTCTGACCTTGCCTCAATGTTCTCAACCAGTCAAGCAAAAAATGGGTACATTACCCATAATGTCACTCGGGGGGTTACCAACACTTCTGTGTGTTTTGATGCTTGTTTTGCCATCAACAAAGGCCAAGGTCCTAACGACACTGCAGGAGTCACCTGCGGCTCACACAGCTGGCAAAGATCTTATCTACAGGAAAGGAAATATCTCTTCCAAAAGGTGTCCGGGACTAACGTGGGGGCCACCACTGTTTACAACTACTGATACACCCCACCTATTGACTCTGCTCAAGTAAGAGGCCCTCAAAATATTAATATCACTGTTAAATCAAGCTCTACTTCATGTACCACTGACAAATGTAATCCTATTTGCTTGTACACTCACTTACCTGAAACAAGGGGGTACCATACCCCCACATATATATGCTCAATAGAATTATAAGGTTGCAAGCTGTATTAGAAATTATAACCAATGAAACTGCTCTTGCTTTGAAAACACTAGCTAAAGGAAGTGCATTGTCTAGAACATATATCATGCAAAATCGTTTGGCGTTAGATTATCTTCTTGCCAAAGAAGGAAGAGTGTGTGGAAAATTTAATCTTAGTAATTGTTGTATTGAAATAGATGATAGTGGAAAAGTTATCCAACAAATCACTGATAGAATGATCAAGATTGCACATGTACCTGTACAAACATGCAATGGTCTTGATTTTAGAGACATGTTTGGATCCTGGTTTCCAAAATTACCTGGTTTGCAAGCTATTGTAGCGCTTATTGGTATGATTGCTGCAGGATGTATTATATTGCCTTGTGTATTACCTATCTTTGTACGCACTATTTCTAACAGTTTATCCCTTTTGGCTGAGAAAAAAGCCACTGCACAGGTAATGGCTCTCTGGAATCAACAAATAACTAACACATATGAACCACTGCCATCCGAAGACGAAATGGGAGAGCCAACCTGTGATGACCCAGACGAGGACAAGATGTTTGTGATGGTCGAAGAAGTCACGAACGCCATGGATAACATCAGCATACACAGCACTCTTGCCTACGCGCCTAACAAAGGCTGCTGTTGGAACTAAAACACTCCCTGTCTTTTAAAAAAAAGAAAAACAGAGGAGATGTGGGAATTGCTATCTGTTTCCTCGGGCGCGTGCAAGGACAACGGGCCTTCTGGTAGTTGTTTGTAACACGAGGCGAGGACAAGGTCGAAATGTTGCCACTTCTTACCCAGAATTGTAGCAAACTTAAACTTTACAGCTTTGTATTCTCATATGGTATTTTGTGTGATGTAATGAGTTTGTAACAACACACTAACAAAAAATTGCAAACGTTAACAAAGATTGCTTCTAATAAAAGAGGGTGTCAGAGCCTGCCCTGGGCTCTCATCCCGATTTGGCTTCAAGACGACTGCCTCAGTGTCTTCATTCATGAGAGACCACCATATCTCTCATAACCCTGACAAGAAAGATATGGGAATCACTCCATTATGCACCAGACAAGCTCAAGAGAACATTTATTAAAACTTGCGCACTGCAGACCCCTCGTTATAAGATCCAGGAAGCTGTTAACAACAGCCGAGCACTCTTCACAAACTGTAGAGAAACTAGGATCAGAAACCAGGAAGAAATAAAATTGATTTAAACGTTTAACCCAATCTGGGGCGACGACGCCAGCAAAGGGGCAGCTCAGTTGGAAAGGTTGAAACTCCGAAGCGGAGAAGATGCTGGATCTGTTACATAATTGGGTAACAAGCTTGATTGGCTACCCCACAATGGTTATCAACGCCTTTCACCAATCGCATGTAGCCCTGCTCGCCCCACTTCTCGGACCAGCTGGGAAAGAAAAGAAAGGGAGAAAGGGAGATTAATAGGTGGATAATTGATGGTGTGTTGCAAAAGCTATGACTGTTAGAAATTTTGTTTATATAAAGCACCACCAGAGCAAACAAAGAGTACCGTCACCATGTGCTTTACTGCTCAACTGCCGTATATAACTGTAACAGGAAACTCTGCTTAGAACAAAAGAGCAGAGAGTATATAGACCGTACCATAGATCCAAACTTGTAAATTCTGCAATCTACTGGCTGAATAATACTGTAATTGTTGCATGCCAATACATTCCAATAATGAACTCCAACACTCCTGAACCCTTGGCTAACTAAGAGGTTCTGCTGTATCCTTTCTACAATTGGCCCATATCCTCTGTGTTACCAAGACTAAACTGCTTTAAAAAAATGTGAGAAACAAAGAATATGCAATGGATGTAGTTTAGATATAAGTTTGGTCTATTTAAGGCCCCAGGCTAGAAAGTGGGAGATTCTAGTCCTGCTTTAAGCATGAAAGCTGGCTGGGTGACATTGGGCCAGTAACCAGGAGACAGTGAGTTCTAGTCCCGGCTTAGGCATGAAAGCCAGATGTGAGACTTTGGATCAATCACCAGGAGACTGGGAGTTCTTGGGCATAAAAGGATTGGCTGAGCCAATCTTGCCAAGGCTGAGAAATCCTGATCTAACAAATAGAGGGGCACTTTCTTAGCTAAACCAGAGGATGAAATAAATGAGATTTAACTTTGACCCAGAAATTGATTTTCGATGTCCTTCTTCTTCACCCTGGGCTATATCCTCTTTAATCACCTGTTCTTTAGGATCCAATAATTTGTGGTCTTGTTGTCCTCCTGCTCGGCACCGTAGCCCACGGCCAGCATGGCGTGGTTGACGTGGTGGGTGCACCAGCTGCTTGCAAAGATACCTGGGTAGAGAAGAACAGAAGAGAGAGAGGGAGAGGGGGGGAGAGGGAGAGAGGGAGGGAGAGAGAGGGAGAGAGAGAGGGGGAGGGAGAGGGGGGGAGAGAGAGAAGAGAGGGGGAGGAGAGAGAGAGAAGGAGAGAGGGGAGAGAGAGGGAGAGAGAGAGAGGAGAGGGAGGGGAGAGAGGAGAGAGAGAGAGAGGAGAGGAGAGAGAGAGAGAGAGAAGGAGAGGGAGAGGGGGAGAGGGAGAGAGAGAGAGAGAAAGAGGGGAGAGAGAGGGAGAGAGAGAGAAGGAGAAGGGGGAGAGGGAGAGAGGGAGGGAGAGAGAGGGACGGAGAGAGAGGGGGAGGGAGAGGGGGAGAGAGAGAAGAGAGAGAGGGAGGAGAGAGAGAGAGGGAGAGAGAGAGGGAGAGAGAGGGGGAGAGAGAGAGAAGGAGAGAGGGGGAGAGAGAGGGAGAGAGAGAGAGAGAGGAGGGGAGAGAGAGGAGAGAGAGAGAGAGAGAGAGGAGAGGGAGGGGGAGAGGAGAGAGAGAGAGAGGAAGGAGAGGGGGAGAGAGGGAGAGAGAGAGAGAGAAGGAGAGAGGGGAGAGAGGGAGAGAGGGGGAGAGAGAGAGGGGGAGAGAGAGGGAGAGAGGGGGAGAGAGAGAGGGAGAGAGAGAAGGAGAGAGGAGAGAGAGAGAGAGAAGGAGAGAGAGAGGGAGGAGAGAGGGAGGAAGAGAAGGAGAGAGAGAGAAGGAGAGAGAGAGAGAGCGAGAAGGAGAGAAAGAGGGAGAGAGAGAGGGAGGGAGAGAGAAGGAGAGAGAGAGAGAGGGAGAGAGGACTCTCAGAAACCACTAGCAGGAGGTCTCTTGAACATCTGCATCTGTGCACATCTGTACACACCCACTCCACTATTGCCATCAGCCCCGAATGCACTGTGTGCGTTCAACCGAAGAAACACGGGTGGATCCTCAGCAGACCAGCCTTGTTTTGATCCTTGGACTTTATGATTGAAGGGTCCTTGGCTCTCTCTGAGCTTGGGCTTCAAAAAAATTTAGCCGCTGGATCTCTGCCTGGTTGCTGGGTGGGCGTGACCAGGGTGGGCATAGCCTAGTCGGCCTCCTGCACCATGGCTGGGGGGGGGAGGGAAGGCGTTTTCACCTTCCCTGGGCTCCAGAAGCTTCCTTTGAGCCTCTGGGAGGGCAAAAACGGCCTCCCCGGGCTCCGGAAGTTCTCTGGAGGCCTTCTAGAGGCCTTCTGGAGCCTCTCCCCCCAAGCCTCCACACGGCTCCTGCACTTACTTGGGATCGAAAACCGGCTGCGTGGGAACTCTTGGGAGGGTGTGGCAGGGTGGGCGGGGCCAGCCGGTCATTGCAACGACCAGTTCGCTGAACCAGATGTCAAATTAACATCCGGCTCGGCTAAACCGGTGCAAACCGGTAGCAGCCCAGCCCTGCCACTGTGCAATTGGCAAACCAATACGCAGGTGCAGTAAGTTAAGATACTCTCTATGGTGCAGCGGTAGAAGGTCACCAGCAGTTTTCCATCCAGTTGTTGTTTTCTGAGAAGTCTCAGGTAGCATAATCTCTGCTGGGCCCTTTTGACCAGGGCTGCAATGCGAGCACCCCCAGGTCAGGTCCTTTTTTAGGGTAACACCCAGAAACATAAAACTGGCCACTTGCTCCACTCGGTCTCCCTTGAGAAGCAAGGGCTGGATGTCTGATCTCTTCCTTCTATATAGTCCGCTATAAGCTATATTTTTCCTTGTTTTTATTATCCGGTACCATCTGCCAGATGGTAATAGTTAAAAAAAAGGGGGGTTTCCCAGGATGAGATGGATCTTTGAGAATGTTTTGATCTTTCTTAAGGCAGCGGGAGCTACAAAGCTCTTCCAAAGAGGGGAGAGGGCAACCCATGATCCTCTGGGCAATGACGTTCACCCTCTTGAGTGCTGTCCTATCTGCCCCTGTGCAACTGGCAAAACCATACAGAGGTGCAGTATGTTAAGATGCTCTCTATGGTGCAGCGGTAGAAAGTCCCTAGCAGTTTTTCATTCAGTTGTTGTTTCCTGAGAAGTCTCAGGTCGTATAATCTCTGTTGGGTCCTTTTGACCAGGGCTGCAATGCGAGCACCCCCAAGTCAGGTCCTCTTTTAGGGTAAACACCCACAAACTTTAATGTCAGCTTTGGAAGCCATATTCCACGCTGCCACGTAGCCTGAGAAAGTGGAAAGGGGGTGATTTCAATGGAGTAGTTCTAAGTAGACGAAATAAAATTCTTTTGTTAGTTCCAGGTTATTAAGTGTGGCGCAGGATAGAAAAAAAGGATCTTACTCTGGGAGGGATCGTGATTGGTTCACGTGATGGAATGACGGCAAAAGGGGGGTTGGATTGTAGGTTGGGACATTGTGGGAAGTCCAGAAAACTTTTAGTTTCAAGATTCCACAGGTGGGCCAGGTGCTATTCTAATAAAGGTACTTTGGGGATATGTTTGTCTCGGAGTTATTGGTTGGAATGGACGTTTGCTGGAATGCTCACACTTAAAACTGGCCACTTACTCCACACTCGGTCCCTTACAGCCACCAGACTACTACAGATTTACCCAATGGCCTCCATCCTCCTTACCCGACTTATAGAAATGGAACTGGAAACTCCGAGCGTCCACCCCCAAGGATATCGGTCCCATCGTGGCTACAGCTTGCTCCAGAGCCGTCTCATTCTGCGGCGGAATCCACGCTAAGGACGTACAGTTGCCCACCCGGGTTTCCGGCTTGTAGTAACAGTGGATCTCATCCTGCGGACATGGGATGAGGAGACGCAGGGGAAAGTTTAGCAGCCCTTTTTTTTCAGACTGACACCTAGAAACGTAGAATCGTAGGTTTGAAAGGGACCCTGGAGGTCTTCTAGTCCAGTCCCCTCTGCTCAAACAGTAAACTCTGGTCTTATGCCATTCCAGTCAAAGAGTTCTCCGATCTCTTCTTCAAAGCCTCCAGCGATGGAACATCCACAACTTCGTCTCTTGAGCAGTGTTTTTTCAACCTCAACAACTAGACCAGTGATGGCTAACCTATGACACGCGTGTCACTCGTGACATGCCGAGGAACTTTGACTGACACGCCTGTTGGTGTGGGGAAAACCTGCACATTTAGAGGCTGCCTGTGCTCTGCTCCAATCCCTGCTCCCTGCTTGTTGCGTGGAGGCGTGGTGTCACGGCTGCCGCGAGATCTTTGCAGCAGAGAACCAGTTTTAACCGCCATAAACTGAGGTTTGTCAGTTTCATTACCTCAGGAACGCTACAGGAGGAAAGGAGATCCATGAGGTTCACAGCCCTGTCAGGTGGCCTTCCGATCCCCACATCCTGCACCTGCAGCCCTGAGACCAGGGAGACGAGTTTCACAGCCCTGTGTGATCACCCCAGCCCAGTCCGTCATAAACCAAATTATTGATATTTCTCAAAGTGACACACGACCCGAGGAAGGCTACACTTTTTCCCGATTTTCGACACACCAAGCTGAAAAGGTTAGCCATCACTGAACTAGACGGTGTTTTTTTCTCTGTGTCATACAATGTATGTGGGTATATGCATAATGTTAGTTAGTTAGTTAGTTATTTTGTCATGTTTATGGAGTGTATATTGGTGGGGACTGTTGTAGTCCGCTGGTAGCCTGCGGAGCTGGCGGCAGAGTCGGACAGTGGGGAGGAACATGGGCCAGCCCTGGAGTCTGGGGAGGACTTGGACGAGGGATCTGCATCTGACACAGAGATGGGGCCAGGACCATCTGGGAGTTGTGTGCTAACTCCGGAGCCTCCAGAATCTGACATCAGCGAGGCAAAGGAACAGAGGGAGCCTGTTCCCAGTGCACGCTTGTGCAGAGCTGCCAGAAGGCAAGAACACTTAAGACAAAATAGCTGACTCAGGAGTAAGACTTGAAGGTGATTGGCCCCTCCCATGAGACATAAAGGAGAAGCAAAGGGACATGAGCCTTTGCAGGAAGCAACTTTCTTCGTTCTGGTCAGTTTAAAGTCTGAAGCTCCTTGTTGACTTTGTGCTCCATTTCGCCTTATACAGTTAATTGGCAATTTAGTCATGGGCAGCCTTTCAAGGGAGATAAAGGTGGGTGCTTATCAGCCTTATCCCGAAAGACTGTGCCAGACTTCTGTTGGACTATTCACAAGCGGTTTGGGACTCCTTATGGGCTGTGAATGCATAGAATTCACAGCTGTTAAAATAAAAACAAAGATTTTTGGGGAACAGCATGTGATTGTTACTGTCTGAGGAAGCCTTGGTCAGAACAGGGACCCTTTGAGAGCTGGATGCAACGAAATTACATCATAATGTGTGCTGATTAGCGTACGTTCAAAGGGACAATCAAGACAGATCATGATTGGTCCATGTGATGTGGTCATGGGAGAAAAGGGGATGGATTGTAGTTTGGGAAGTCCAAGAAACTTTTAGTTTCAAGATGCCACAGATGTGCCAGGTGCTATTCTAATAAAGGTACTTTTGAGATCATGCTTGTCTTGGAGTTACGGATTGGAATGGAGGTTTGCTGGAACACTGACAGTAACATCATCAGTGCTGGAAAGGAATGGGCTTCTAGCACTGATAATGTCACCTAGTTGGGTAATGAGATGTCTGCAAGAAAAGAACCAAGCTCAGAGAGCACTGAGGACCCCACAGTTCTCCTCATCCATCTCCTCCTCCCACTCCCCCTCTTCCTCCTCCTGCTGCTGCTCCTCCTCCTCCTCCTTCCATAAACCCTACTCCCTTCTAGCACTGATGACGTTACCTAGGTGGGTCATGAGACGCCTGCAAGGAAAACAACCAAGTTCAGAGAGCACCGAGGACCCCATGGATGTTGTCCTCTTCCTCCTCCTCCTCCCCCTCCCCCTTCTTTCCAACACTGATGATGTTACCTAGTTGGGTGACGAGACGTCTGCAGAAAAGCTGCCAAGCTCAGAGAGCAACCGGGGACCCCTCAGGTTCAACCCTGAGGAACAAATACGCTCTTCCATCGATGGATGGTGCCTTGCCCAGGTCCTCCTCGTCCCCCCTCTCTCACCTTCTCCCGGTAAGGATAATCCTGCTCCGAATCAATGCCTCCATTCTGCCGCACGTACTCCAAGGCGTGGCTGACGTAGCCCCCATGGCAGCCCTTGTTGCCCAGCTTCCAGGAGCAATCCATGAGGTTCTGCTCGCTCAGGGAGACCAGCTGGCCCGTCTTCTTGAAGAGCAGCCCTTCCAGAGCCCCCGTGGCACTGAAGGCCCAGCAGGAGCCGCAACGCCCCTGTGAAGACAGCAAGAGGATGTCAGCCTCAAGATATCTTCACCTTCATCTTCATCGCTGGCTGGAGACGACATGAGATGAAACCCCCTCGGAAGAAAAGTTGCTGTTTTCTCCGGGTGGGTTGATGTCTGAGTTTCGGAATAATGTCAGGCTGTGCTCCTTCTAAATCCCAAGAAAGAAATACTCAGACTCCATGGTGTAGAGCAGAATTATTATTTTACTGGAAATTGAATGGTAGCAACAGAATCAATTCCGAAAGTGAGATATTGGCGGGTAAAATGTATATACAAAGGGATAGAATTGCTCCCCCCCTCCAAAGATCAAATGATTCTTCCAATTAAAACTTCTGAATAGGATCATGTGGTCATCTCCAGGTGATGATGAGGCTACTGTCAGTGACCTTGACATATTTTGATAAAAGTTCGCAGTTGCGCAGAAAAGGACAGAGGCTAGCGAAGAAATGGAAAGTTAAAACAAAGAATCCCCCTCCCTTTCTTAACCCAGCAAAGGAATGCAAAACACCTCCTGCCTTCTTCCCCTCCAAGATTCCCCCCTCCCACCGTTTCATGACAGCCGAAAGAGAAAAAGAGCATAACAGCAAATAAGCCATAGTTAGGGGTGAAGATATCTTGAGGCTGACATTCGGACCCCCTAGAAGAAGGACATTAGTCCCTGTAAGAAAAAACAATCATATATTAACATTGGCATACCTTTCTATGGTTTATCAGGATATTTGGCATAAAATTTCTTAAGCAGTTCAGGAGCCCTAATGTCTTTCTCATTAACCCATTCAGCATAGGATGGAGGAAAATGTTTCCACGCTACAAGATATTGGACACGACCCCTCCATTTCCTAGAGTCTAGAATTTCTTTAATCTCGAAATGTTGTTCCCCCTCGATCAACAGTGGTACGGGGGGATCAGACTGGGTCGGTCTCAAGGTACTGGTATGTTCGGGTTTCAACAAACTGACGTGGAAAACTGGATGAATACGACGAAGAGTCTTTGGTAAAGTCAGTTGGACAGTCACCGGATTTACAATCCTCTCAATGGGAAAAGGCCCCACATACTTAGGACCCAACTTCTTCGATTTCTGGGCAATAAAGAGTTGAAATATTTGATTGTACATGTTTTAACAGCGGCCAGAATTGTATTTGCGCATAATTAGAAAAATGACAAAATACCTGTGCAGGAGGAAATTATTAAAAAAATTATGGACTGTGCTGAAATGAGCACAATCTGACAGAGGAGCTCCAAGGAGGACCAGCAGGCCAAAGCTGGCGGTCTTTATTTATTTATTTATTTTATTTATTTTTATTTATTTGATTTGCCAATTGTTTACAAGATAATAAGTATAAGCGTATACATAGTTGTGAATACATGAAATGGGTACATATAAGAAAAATAAAAGAAGAATAAGAGAAACAATAGGACAGGGACGGTAGGCACGTTGGTGCGCTTATGCACGCCCCCTACAGACCTCTTAGGAAAGGGGTGAGGTCAATAGTAGACAGTCTAAGGTTAAAGTTTTTTGGGGTTTGGGGAAGAAACCCCAGAGTCAGGTAGAGTATTCCAGACATTGACCACTCTGTTGCTGAAGTCGTATTTCCTGCAATCAAGTTTGGTGCGGTTTACTTTGAGTTTGTATCTATTGTGTGCTCTTGTGTTGTTATGGTTGAAGCTGAAGTATTCATTGACAGGTAGGACATTGCAATGTATGATTTTATATACCATGCTTAAGTCAGACCGAAGACGGCGTAATTCAAGGTTTTCTAGTTTTAGAATTTCAAGTCTGGTGGCATAAGGTCTTCTGCAACGAGTAGAAGAGTGGAGAACTCTTCTTGTGGAAATATTTCTGGACTTTCTCAGCAGTGTTAATATCAAATATGTAATGTGGGTTCCAGACGGATGAGCTGTATTCGAGTATTGGTCTAGCAAATGTTTTGTATGCTCTGGTTAGTAGTGTGATATTACCAGAGAAAAAACTACGTAGAATTAGGTTAACAACTCTTAATGCCTTTTTGGCTATGTAGTTGCAGTGGGCTCTAGCACTTAGATCATTAGAGGTGAGTATTCCAAGGTCCTTTACAGAGCTTGGGTCATCAACAAGATCTTGACTATTCAGCTTGTATTTTATTTTCTGATTTTTTTTGCCAATATGTAAGACAGAGCATTTATTTGTTGAGATTTGAAGTTGCCATTTGTTTGACCATTCAGATACATAGTCAAGATCTTTTTGTAGGGTAGCCGTATTGTCTGTGGTATTGAATAGCTTTACATCATCAGCGAAGAGAATGCAATTGCTCTTAATATGATCACAGAGGTCGTTTATGTAGAGTATGAAGAGAGTTGGTCCTAGAACACTGCCCTGGTTTTAATGGAGGAGTGGGGGGCAGGGAGGATGGAGATTGAGAAAGAAAAGGAGAAGAGAAATGAAGGGAAGATGCAAGGAGAAGGGAAAGGAGGAAGAGGAGGGGAGAAGGGGAAGGAGTGGGAGGGAGGGAGGAGGAAGACAAATGGAGGGGAAGAAATTGAGGAGAAATGGAGGAGGAGGAGAAATGGAGGAGAAGGAGAGAAGGGGAAGGAGAAGGGGAAGAAATGGAGGAGAAATGAAGGAGGAGAAGAAATGGAGGAGGAGAGAAGGGGAAGGAGAAGGGGAAGAAATGGAGGAGAAATGAAGGAGGAGAAGGAGAGAAGGGGAAGGGGAAGAAATGGAGGAGGAAGAGGAGAGGGAAGGGAAGGAGGAGAAGGGGAAGGGAAGGAGTGGTAGAGAGGAGAAGGAAGAGGGGAGGGGGACAAGGAGAAGGAAAAGAAAAAGAAAGAGGAGGAAGAGATAGGGAAGAAGAAAGTGAAGGAGGAGAAGATAGAAGGTGAAGAGAGAAGAAGAAAGAAAAAGGAAGATGAAGATGAAGAGAAGGGGGAGGGGATAAGGAGGAGGTAAGGAGAAGAAGGAAGAGAAGGATCAGAGAAAAAGGAGAAGAAAGAGAAGGGGAAGGAGGAGAAGAGAAGGGGAAGGGCAAGGAGTGATAGGGAGGAGGAAAAGAAATGGAGGAGGAGGAAAAATGGGGAAGGAGAAGGAAGAGAAGAGAAAGGAAAGGAGAAGGGGGAGAAGTGGTAGAGAGGGAGGAGGAGGAGAAATGGAAGAGGACAAAGAGGAGGAGGAGGACAAGGAGGAGGAGAGGAGGAGGAGGAAGAGATAGGGAAGGAGAAGAAAGAGAAGGGGGACAAGAAGAAGGAGAAGATAGAGAACAGGTGAAGAGAGAAGAAGAAAGAGAAGGGGCGAGGAGAGGGAGAGAGAAGGAAAAGGAGAAGAAGGAAGAGAAGGATCCAGAGAACGAGGAAGAAGAAAGAGAAGGAGAAGGAAGGGATGAGGACGAGAAAGAAGAAGAGAAGCAGGAGGAAGAAGATAAAAGATTGATCGTTGGAAGAGCCCTACAGGAACAGGGGAATAAAACTGGTTCCTTGGTTCCATATCATTGCAGCAGAAGCAGGAAGGAGGAGGAGAAAGAGCAGATTTTATAGAGGTGCAAAAGTCCACGTAGAAAAAAGAACAATTCTAGCCGGACTACCTGATCTTTTACGGGAGTAACGTAACCCTTCGTACGCCAGTCCACCTGCTTGGGTATCTCAGCTGTGGCTGATTCTTGGAAGTCAACCTCACCCTCTTCGTACTGTTCGGCTTCACGGGGCTGGAAACCGTTCAACATCTGGTTAAACTCCTCATCTGTCTGGAGAAGAAATCAGGAATTTTGTTTCTCCCGCTGGTAAACCTTAATACTCTTCAGCAGGACAGCAGAGAAGCCGTGGGGGAAACTGAGGCAGAGAAGCGTGCGGATGGAAATTGGAGCTGCCTTGGTAAGGTTGTCAATGAAGGGAGGCCAATGGGTAGCCCCTCTAGCCTAGAGCGCTGTTTCTCAAGGTTGGCCACTTCAAGTCCCAGAATTCCCCAGGCAGCATTGGGGGACTTCAACTCCCAGAATTCTCCACTCAACACCTGTGAACTTCAATTCCCAGAATTCCCAAACCGGCATTTGTACACTTCAATTCCCAGAATTCCCTCACCAGCATGTGTAGACTTGTACTCCCAGAATTCCCTAGCTGGCATTTGTGGACTTCAACTCCCAGAATTCCCCAGCCTGCAAGCACCACTATGAATTCTACCTCTAACTTTACTCTAAGATTACACTGACAATCAATCAATGTGCAGATAATTCTTGACTTACAATCATCCATTTAATGACCGTTTGAAGTTACAACAGCGCTGACAAAAGTGACTTTCATTTTTACACTTACGACCGCTGTAGCGTCCTCAGGGTCACATGATCAAAATTTGGGTGCTGGGCAATTGGCTCCTATTTATGACGGTCGTAGTGTGTCCCGGGGTCACTTGATCCCCTTTTGCGACCTTCTGACAAGCAAAATCAAAGGGGAATCCAGATTCGCTGAACAACCGGGTTACTGGTTTTAACAACTGCAGGGATTCACTTAACAACGGTGGCACAAAAGGTCGTAACTCACTGAGCACCTATCTCACTTAGCCGCAGAAATTTGGGACTCCATTTTGATCGTAAGGCGAGGACTACCTTGACTTTGGCTGTCCAATGAGAAGAGAGGACTTGTTAGAAAAGAATCCGATGTCAGGACGGACGGGAAAAGGAGAAGGAGATGCCCAGGGGTGGGATTCTACCGGTTTGGACCGGTTTGGGTGAACCCGTTGCTCCAAAGATTAGCTGGCACCGAACCGGTTGGCTGCGACGAGCATTTGGGCCTGCGCACCCACCCACCACTGCTCTTTCCTGTGCTTTATTTCCTCCGTGCCTCAGCTGTTTTATTCACAGGGACTGCTGTAGAAGGTCAGTATTAGAGCTTTTCTAAACGCAGAGGGCGCGCGCGATCACTGAACCGATCATTATACCAGTGGAATCCCACCCCTGGGGACGCCATAAAACAGCGACGGCAAATCTTTTTGTGGTGGTGTGCCAAAAGTGTGTGTGCGTGCTGGCACCCACCATAAAATGCACCCCAACCTCCCTGTGCATGTGCGCGCAACACCCCCGCCCCCTTACCTGCACTATGCATGCATGAGCCTCCCAGCTGATTTGAGGCCGATTTGAGGCCGTTTCGCTGTCTCAGAGGCTCGAGGGAAGCCTCTGCAGCCTCGGGAGGCCGAAAAACGGGCCTTCCGGAAATACAAGGAGAGTTTGTTTTCAGCCTCCAGAGGGTCTCTGGAGCTTGGGGAGGCTGTTTTCGCCTCCCAGAAGCTTGAGGGAAGCCTCGGGAGCCTCGGGAGGCCGAAAAACGGGCCTTCCGGAAATACAAGGAGAGTCTGTTTTCAGCCTCCAGAGGGTCTCTGGAGCTTGGGAGGGGGCTGTTTTTGCCCTCCCAGAAGCTTGAGGAAAGCCTCTGGAGCCTCGGGAGGCTGAAAATGGGCCCGTTTCGGCACTTCTGTTATTTCCGGAAGGCCCGTTTTTCGGCCTCCTGAGGCTGTAGCGGCTTCCCTCGAGCCTCTGGGACAGCGAAAATGGCCTCAAATGGGCTGAAAATCAGCTGGGAGGCTCATGCACATATGCAGTGCAGGTAAGTTTGGTTGGGGCTCACATGCCTGTTAGGGATAACATTGTTTACCCTAACTGGTTTGGGTAAAAATAATAAATATGGTATCATGGTTTGTTAGTTAAAGTGTGTGTAACTTTAACAGCAAGAATGTAATTAAGGGTGTGGTTGTAAAAGCACTATATAAGAAGCGAGGCAATTGCAGCTCTCTCTCTCTGGCTTGAAGATCCCTAATTACTGGATGGATTGATGACTGCGTTCTTGCTGAAACGGGGAGAGAAAAAGGAGTGTTGATATTTCTCAACGGAGAGAAGATAAAGATTGGACTGATTTATTGTAAGTGAGCTGACATTGGCTATTCAACACGGACTTTGCAAATAGAGTATCCCTGACAAGACTTGACTGAAATTGATATATGACTAATGGACCGTTTATTTTGACTATGCTATAATTCTTAAATGGAATAAACTATATTTTTGATAGCACAAGCGTATCTGTATTTTTACTGCGTGTTAACTAGAAAACTTATCTCACACATTTACCTGTCTCCCTATCTGACTTCGCTGCACATTCTGTTTAGTTTGTTTTCCTTAACACCCATTGGGGAATCCAGGCTTAACAATGCCCACACAAGTGGCTCTGCATGCCACCTGTAGCACACGTGCCATAGGTTCGCCCTCATGGCCATAGGATTGAGATGGCTAGATAGCGTCATCAACACAACGAACATGAATTTGGCCAACTCTGGGAGACAATGGAGGGCCGAAAGACTTGGCGTGCGGTGGTCCGTGTGGGGTCGCAAAGATCAGACACAAACTTAGCAACTGAACAACCACAACCACAACCACAACAACCCCTTCTAGAGTTTGCCTGGTTACCAGATCACCCAAGTGGTTCATGGCCAGTTGGAAGCTGTGTTTGCCCCGAGCGGCTTCCAAATTGTGCCGTTCAATTCTCCACAGGTTCTTCTCCCAGACCATCCGACGGAAAGCTTCTTCCTCCTGTAACGACACAAAGGGCCCGTCAGAAATTGAGACACAGAAACGCTTCTCTCCCGAACCCCAAGGAACCCTCCCCCCCAAAAAAATTTAAAGAACATTTTAATTTAAGGCCACTTTCAAGGAGACACAGTGATCCATCAGCTGTCAACTCGTAAAACATTTCTATGCCTGTTTGACAGTTGCCATGAGGGGACGGGGAGAAATCTGAAGGGGCAGTGCGGCTGTTTAAAACCGAAAGTGCATTCCATTCTTATCTTGCCAAGATTGTAACTAAGCTACTGGAATTTCTGCCTCGAAAATCCCTAATTGGAGAATGTGATTGATGACTCTCAGCTATGAACATGTTTTTGTTGGAGAATATGAATTATGATACACCCAGACTTGTAACTAAGCTACTGGAATTTCTGCCTCGAAAATCCCTAATTGGAGAATGTGATTGATGACTCTCAGCTATGAACATGTTTTCGTTGGAGAATATGAATTACGATACACCCAGACGGGTGGGAGGAAACAGGGTCATAGATGATAGTGAACTACGTGTCTCAGAATCGGCTTCATACAGGCCATGCAGACATGTTCGCTCCTGTTATGCCCTTGTTGGAGTTGGACTCTGAGGGAGAGGAGGAACAGCCGACAGGGAGTGGAGGTGTGGCTCCGGAGGTTGTGGAGGAGGCTGGGGAAGGGCAGAGGCAGCTGGACAGTCAGAGGAAGAACCAGGCCCATCCCCTCTGCATCCTAGGACAGGCAGGGAGGAACGGAGAAGGGAACAACTTGGCTTACGAGAGAGGAAGCGGTCATGATCCTCCTCATTGGTTCCAGCTGGGGAGACGAGTATATAAGAGAGACGATTACAACACAGCGTTGCCAGAAGCAAAGCGTGTTTTATTTTGGGCTGAAGTTATCTTGGTTGGCGTCCTTCCAACAGACTGTGCCTTGTTATCTCCTTGAAGTCGGTAATTACTTATCCTGGTCAGTTGTGGAAATTCCTTCATTGTAGTTTGTTTTTGTTTTTTTATTTCATCTCTATCTGCTCAGTAAGTTCGGACTGTACTGCTTTCTTTCGAAGACTATTTTTGAATACGTTTTATCTCCAACGGAGAATTATTGAACAGTGGGGCCATATTGGAGGCATTAAAGGACATTTATTTACGTTTTGGATTTTGTTACGTTTGTGTTACACTCTGGGTCATCACAGCTCCTAATAAATCCGTTGAAGTTTTTGAAGCTTGGCTCGAGGCTCATGATAATTGGGGCAACTGCCAGAATCCTGACACTAGCCTGATAAAAGAAGCAGCGACAAAGAGAGAGATTTCGAGGCAGGTAGTCCTCGACTTACGACCACCATGGAGCCCCCACATTTTGGTTGCTAAGCGAAACAGTTGTGAAGTGGGCCTTTTGCCCCGTTTGACAGCCTTTCTTGCCATAGTTGTTAAGTGAATCGAGGCAGTGGTTAAGTGAATCTGGTTTCTTCCCCATTGACTTTGCTGGGCGGAAGGTCACAAAAAAGGGATCACATGACCCCGGGGACATGGCAAACGTCATAAATATGAGCTGGTTGCCAAGCGTCTGAATTGTGATCATGTGACCAGGGGCTGCAATGGTCGTTAAGTGTGAAAAGTTGAAGTCCAAACTATCTTAAAGCATGTTAACTGGGGAATTCTGGGAGTTGGAGTCCACCCATCTTAAAGCTGCCAAAGTTGAAAACCATTGATGTAACCGTACAAGACCGTAGACTTAGGTCTTCTGGACACACTTCCCACCTGGGCTACCTCAAAGGCTGGCACAAACTCACCTCCAGGTAGCCCTTAGCGTGTGTTTCTTTCCATCCCTTCCATGCTCCTTCCAGGGCCAGATTCACGGGGTTGCAGGACACCTTCAGGAAGACTAGGGTGGCCACGACGAGGCGAAAAAGCAACAACATGTCCTCTGTCTTGGTGGAAATGAAGATATTCAGAGGGTTAAGGATGCTCAAAGTTGGAGACCTTGTGTCCCCCAGTGAATTTATTTACCCCTCAACCGCTGTTTCCCTCCTAAATAGAAACTCTGCCTTTGTACCAATGAAAATGGGAGGCAGAGGCCGGCGGGTGGGGGGGCCAACGGGTGGGCGGGGCTTCGGCAACATTCGCTGTATAAGATGCACAGGCATTTGCACCCACTTTGGGGGTGGTGGAAAAAGTGCGTCTTATACTCTGAAAAATACGGCATCTTTGTCTCTCTTGTTAGATTTCTCATCCAATATGATTGTACAGTTGGAAAATGAGGGTGCTAAATGGATCAGGGGTCGCCAAACTTTTGGACCTCAGGGACCCCCAAACTCATAATTTTAAATCCCGCCAGATCAGAGACCCTGGGAAAATCCTAAAAAAAAGTCTGCAGGAAAATTCCCCACCCTGTTTTCCTACCGATCGATCATTCTTTATTTAGGATTGCAGGATACCGTCTCCAGCTCTGTTCTCAATGGGGGGAGAGAGACTTTTGGCTTCGTGCAAGGAAAGCAGCAGAAGCAGCAGAAGTCTTTCTTTCTCTGACTGGAGGAGGAATTCTGGGAGTTGAAGTCCACAAGTCTTAAGTTTGAAGACCACTGGTCTAGTTTAATGAGAAGATGGACTGTGGGTAGCATGACAGCTGTCTTCCACTATTTGAGGGGCTGCCACAAAGAAGAGGGGGTCAGACTATTCTCCAAACGGCCAGATGGCAGGGCAAGAAGCAATGGATGGAAACTAAGCAAGGAGAGAAGCAACCTGAAATGAAGGAGAAAGTTCCTAATAGTGGGGACAATTCACCAGTGGAACAGCTTGCCACCAGAAGTTGTGGATGCTCCAACACTGGAGGTTTTGAAAAAGAGATTGTACAGCCATTTGTCTGGAATGGGATAGGGTTCCCTGCCTGAGGAGGGGGTTAGACTAAAACAGGGGTCACCAACCTTTTGGACCTCAGGGACCACCAAACTCATAATTTTAAATCCTGAGGACCGGAGACCCTGGAAAAATCCCCAAAGAAGTCTGCAGGGAAATTCCCCACCCCGTTTTCCTACCGATCGATCGTTCTTTATTTGAGATCGCAGGATACTGTCTCCAGCTCCATTCTCAGGGGGAGAGAGAGAGAGAGAGAGAGACTTTGGCTTCATGCAAGGAAAGCAGCAGAAGCAGCAGAAGTCTTTCTTTTCTGCCTCAAACTCCGCCAGAAATGAGTCTTTGCCGCCCAGCCTCTTGGAGCAGGAGGCCTTGCAGGGTCCCAAAGACTCATTTCTGGCGGAGTTTGGGGGAGAGAAAGAAAGACTTTGCTGCTTTCTTGCGTGCAGCCAAAAGCAGAAGAAGAAAGAAGCAGAAAGAAGCAGCCCAGTGGCCAGGCCAGGCGTGTTGGGTGAGTGGGGCAAGTTCCCCCCCTCCACCTTCCCCCCCTCCCCTCACTACCTCGTGTTGCTTGCAATGCAAGCGACGCAAGCCTTGTGTTCCCACACAGCCTGGATTCATTGCTTTTGGGGGGGACATTTCTCTGCGGACCACCAATATTTTCTCGCGGACCACCTGGGTTGGCAACCACTGAAATGGACCACTGCAGTTGTTAAGTTAGTAACATGGTTGTTAAATGAGCCAAGGTCACAAAAAGGGGAAGCTTTTTTTTTTTTTGCTTTTTATGAGCCTGTAATAGAAATAGCCTTTAGACTTATATACCGCTTTACAGTGCTTTTGCAGCCCTCTCTAAGCGGTTTGCAGAGTCAGCCTCTTGCCCCCAACAATCTGGGTCCCCATTTTACCCACCTCGGAAGGACGGAAAGCTGAGCCAACCTTGAGCCTGGTGGGATTCGAACTGCCAAAGTGCTGGCATCCGGCAGGCGCAGGAGTAGCCTGCACGTTGTTCTGTCCTAGGCTTTCCCCAAAAAGGAAGAAGCCAACTCTGGGTCCCGGCAAAACTTCTTTTATTAAATGAATGCGAATTTAATTCATTAGCATTCAGCCAACAGCTTGGCAAACGGTCTTGCAAAGGTGTGCTAATTAGCTCAGACCTTATCTATCCTGGAAAGTGGCCCGGTAAATATTTCCACACCCAGTGCTGACAGGGAAGGGCTGGGTTACACAGACAAATCTTCATGAGGCTGGAACAAAACGAACGAACAAGCAGGTTGTTTCCTTCAAAAGCTTCCTCCCCTGTTGCTCCTCTTTGAATCCTGATGGAAGGGGCCATTCATCGTCCACTGGGGGCCTTACTCCCACGTGGACCCCGAGTTCTTAATTTTTTCCTTCCTTTTGGCAGCTCTGGGGTGTGGTGCAGGCTGGGAACCAGTTCCAGAAGCTCCCCCCGACTCACTGCTATCCAAGGCCAAAGGACTGGCTCAGGTTCCTCCCTACCCTCCTCTCTGTTGGACTCCGCTGCCAGCTCCGTCTCAGCCGCCAGCGGGTCCACAACACTGCATTCTAACCCACTGCACCACCACCACGGCTCCCTTAGCTTCGGGGTGCGGCCGGGGCAATTGAGCATTTACTGGCCGGATGCCCTTCCTGACACCTACATGGAGTTAGCAGCGGATATTTTTTTCTTTTATGCCCCCGGAAACGATGCTGCCAAGAATCGAACCCTCAACCTGTTGAGTGGGAGGCAAGAGGTTTTTGCCTCTAGGCCACCGCACCAGTGTAATGCCCCCTTACAATAAAGTAGAATCAATTCATCAGTCTGTGCTTCCTGTCTGGGCCATTGCAAGGCTAGCAAGCCAAATTCTGCCTCCCTTCCCATTGCAGGCTGTTTCTGTGGTTCTGCTCCCCTAAACACACACAAGCACGCACACACACACACAAATGTGAGTGCACCCGTGTGTGCACAGAGTAAGCCAACCTTGCTTCATCGAGATTACAGCATTTTTGGGAGAACTAGAAGAAGTGTTTCTGCCAAACATCCCATTTCCAAAGGTTAAAAAAATGCAGGGTTGTTGATTGAGGGGTGGGTGGCAGAATTAGGATTTAAGGTGCAGGAATGTTTTTCCCAACCCTTCCCCATCCCCCCCCCCTTCCCCAAGGGGTCTTCATGCTGTGCCCAATGCTACCTTTTCAATGTTTGGGATAATGACAACTTCCTGATTTTTGGAGCTAAGATTAGAACGAGCAACCGCATCATAGACGATTGATCGATTCCGG